>NC_067479.1:44585954-44885954 GCF_947179515.1 Apodemus sylvaticus
TAGGCATAGATGAGAGTGAAGATTTACAGCTTAAAGGGCCAGCAAATATCTTCAATAAAATTATGGAAGAAAACTTCCCTAAAGAGAGAGATGCCCATGAATATACAAGAAGCCTACAGAATTCCAAACAGACTGGACCAGAATAGAAATACTACCCGTCACATAATAATCAAAACACCAAATGTACTAAACAAAGAAAGAATACTAAAGGCAGTAAGAGAAAAAGGCCAAATAACATATAAAGGAAGACCTATCAGAATCACAGCAGATTTTTCACCTGAGACTATGAAGGCTAGAAGATCCTGGGCTGATCTCATGCAGATTCTAAGAGAACACAAATGCCAGCCAGAACTACTATATCCAGCAAAACTCTCAATCACCGTAGATGGAGAAACTAAGATATTCCATGACAAAACCAAGTTTACCCAATATCTATCCACAAACCCAGCCCTACAAAGGATAATAGGAGGAAAACACCAATACAAGGAGGGAAACTTCACCCTGGAAAAAGCAAGATAGTAACCTTTCATCAAACCCAAAAGAAGTTAACCAATCAAATTTAACAAAAATAGCGTCAAAAATGACAGAAAGTAACAATCACTATTCCTTAATATCTCTAAACATCAATGGACTCAATGCCCCCCAAAAAAGACACAGACTAACTGACTGGATTCGTAAACAAGACCCTACATTTTGCTGCTTACAGGAAACACACCTAAGGGTCAAAGACAAATACTACCTTAGAGTAAAAGGCTGGAAGACAATTTTACAAGCAAATGGTCTCAGGAAACATGCTGGAGTAGGCATTTTAATATCAGATAAAATTGACATTCAACCCAAAGTCATCAAAAGAGACTCTGAGGGACACTTCTTGCTGGTCAAAGGAAAAAAAAAACAGCAAGAAGAATTCTCAATCCCGAACATCTATGCTCCAAATGCAAGGGCACCCTCATTCACAAAAGAAACTTTATTAAAGCCCAAAGCACACATTGCACCTAACACAATAATTGTGGGTGACATCAACACTGCACTTTCCTCAATGGACCAATCAGGAAAACAGAAACTAAACAGGGACATAATGAAATTAATTGAAGCTTTGGACCAATTAGATTTAACAGATATATATAGAACATTCTATCCTAAAGCAAAAGAATAGACCTTTTTCTCAGCACCTCATGTACCTTCTCCAAAATCGACCATATAATTGGTCACAAGACAGACCTCAACAAATATAAGAAGATCGAACTAATCCCATGCCTCCTATCAGATCACTATGGAGTAAAAGTGGTCTTCAATAGCAACAAAAACAACAGAAAACCCACATACACGTGGAAACTGAACAATATTCTACTCAATGATAACTTGGTCAATGAAGAAATAAAGAAAGAAATTAAAGACTTTTTAGAACACAATGAAAATGAAGACACAACATACCCAAATCTATGGGACACAATGAAAGCAGTGCTAAGAGGAAAACTCATAGCCCTGAGTGCCTCCAAAAAGAAAATGGAGAGAGCATACATTACCAGCTTAATGACACACCTGAAAGCCCTAGAACAAAAAGAAGCTATTTCACCCAGGAGGAGTAGAAGGCAGGAAATCATCAAACTCAGGGCTGAAATCAATCAAGTATAAACAAAGAGAACCATACAAAGAATCAACAAAACCAGGAGCTGGTTCTTCGAGAAAATCAACAAGATAGATAAACCCTTAGCCAGACTGACCAAAGGGCACATAGAAAGTATCCAAATTAACAAACTTAGAAATAAAAAGGGAAATATAACAACAGAAACTGAGGAAATCCAAAAAATCATCAGATCCTACTACAAGAGCCTGTACTCAACACAACTGGAGAACCTGGAGGAAATGGACAATTTCCTTGACAGATACCAAATACCAAAATTAAATCAGGACCAAATAGATTATCTAAACAGTCCTATAATGCTTAAAGAAATTGAAGGAGTCATAGAAAGTCTTCCAACCAAAAAAAGCACAGGACCAGATGGTTTCAGTGCAGAATTCTATCAGACCTTCAAAGAAGAGTTAACACCAAGACTCTTCAAATTATTCCACAAAATAGAAACAGAGAGAACACTACCCAATTCCTTCTATGAAGACACAATTACGCTGATACCAAAACCACACAAAGACCCAACAAAGAAAGAGAACTTCAGACCAATTTCCCTTATGAACATTGATGCAAAAATACTCAATACAATTCTTGCCAACCGAATCCAAGAACACATCAAAACGATCATCCAACATGATCAAGTAGGCTTTATCCCGGGAATGCAGGATTGGTTCAATATAGGGAAATCCATCAATACAATCCACTACATAAACAAACTCAAAGAACAAAACCACATGTCATTTCATTGGATGGTGAAAAAGCATTTGACAAAATTCAGCATCCTTTCATGCTTAAAGTCTTGGAAAGAACAGGAATTCAAGGCCCATACCTAAACATAGTAAAAGCAATATACAGCAAACCGGTAGCCAGCATCAAACTAAATGGAGAGAAACTTGAAGCAATCCCACTAAAATCAGGGACTAGACAGGGCTGTCCCCTTTCTCCTTATCTTTTCAATATTGTACTTGATGTACTAGCTCAGGCAATTCGACAACATAAGGAGGTCAAAGGGATACAAATTGGAAACTATCATTATTTGCAGATGACATGATAGTCTACCTAAGTGACCCAAAAAACTCCACTAGAGAACTCCTACAGCTGATAAACAACTTCAGCAAAGCGGCAGGCTATAAAATCAACTCAAGCAAATCAGTAGCCTTCCTATACTCAAAGGATAAGCAGGCTGAGAAAGAAATTAGGGAAATGACCCCCTTCACAATAGCCACAAATAGTATAAAGTATCTTGGGGTAACTCTTACCAAACATGTGAAAGATCTGTATGACAAGAACTTCAAGACTCTGAAGAAAGAAATGGAAGAAGACCTCAAAATTGGGAAAACCTCCCATGCTCATGGATCGGTAGAATCAATATAGTTAAAATGGCCGTCTTGCCAAAAGTAATCTACAGATTCAATGCAATACCCATCAAAATCCCAACTCAATTCTTCACAGAGTTAGAAAGAGCAATTATCAAATTCATCTGGAATAACAAAAAACCCAGGATAGCTAAAACTATTCTCAGCAACAAAAGAAAATCTGGGGGAATCAGTATCCCTGACCTCAAGCAATACTACAGAGCAATAGTGTTAAAAACCGCATGGTATTGGTACAGTGACAGGCAGGAGGATCAATGGAACAGGATTGAAGATCCAGAAATGAACCCACACACCTATGGCCACTTGATCCTCAACAAAGACGCTGAAAACATCCAATGGAAAAAAGATAGCCTTTTCAACAAATGATGCTGGGTCAACTGGAGGTCAGCATGCAGAAGAATGCGAATTGATCCATCCTTGTCTCCTTGTACTAAGCTCAAATCCAAATGGATCAAGGACCTCCACATAAAGCCAGACACTCTGAAGTTAATAGAAAAGAAACTGGGGAAGACCCTTGAGGACATTGGTACAGGGAGAAAGTTTCTGAACAGAACACCAATAGCGTATGCTCTAAGAGCAAGAATTGACAAATGGGACCTCATGAAATTACAAAGTTTCTGTAAGGCAAAGGACACCATCAAGAGGACAAATCGGCAACCAACAAATTGGGAAAAGATCTTCACCAATCCTACATCAGATAGAGGGCTAATATCCAATATTTACAAAGAACTCAAGAAGTTAGACTCCAGAAAATCAAACAACCCTATTAAAAAATGGGGTACAGAGTTAAACAAAGAATTCTCACCTGAAGAACATCGGATGGCAGAGAAGCATCTTAAAAAATGCTCAACTTTATAGGTCATTAGGGAAATGCAAATCAAAACAACCCTGAGATTTCACCTTACACCAGTCAGAATGGCTAAGATTAAAAATTCCAGAGACAGCAGGTGTTGGAGAGGGTGTGGAGAATGAGGAACACTCCTCCACTGCTGGTGGGGCTGCAAATTGGTACAACCACTCTGGACATCAGTCTGGCGGTTCCTCCGAAAACTGGGCACCTCACTTCCAGAAGATCCTGCTATACCACTCCTGGGCATATACCCAGAGGATTCCCCACCATGTAATAAGGATACATGCTCTACTATGTTCATAGCAGCCCTATTTATAATTGCCAGATGCTGGAAAGAACCCAGGTATCCCTCAACAGAAGAGTGGATGCAAAAAATGTGGTATATCTACACAATGGAGTACTATTCAGCCATTAGAAACAATGAATTCATGAAATTCTTAGGCAAATGGATGGACCTAGAGAACATCATACTAAGTGAGGTAACCCAGACTCAAAAGATGAATCATGGTATGCACTCACTAATAAGTGGATATTAACCTAGAAACCTGGATTACCCAAAACATAATCTACACATCAAATGAGGTACAAGAAGAAAGGAAGAGTGGCCCCTTGTTCTGGAAAGACTCAATGAAGCAGTATTCAGCCAATCCAGAACGGGGAAGTGGGAAGGGGTGGGTGGGAGGACAGGGGGAGAGAAGGGGACCTACGGGACTTTTTGGGAATGAGGGAGCTAGGAAAGGAGAAATCATTTGAAATGTAAATAAAAAATATACTGAATAAAAAAAATTAAAAAAAAATCAGATTTCTGTAGGTGTGTGGATTTAAGCTGGGTCTTCAATTGGACTCTATGGATCAAAATGGATCAATGTGTCTGTTTTGTGTTAATAGCATGGAGTTTTTATAACTATAGCTGTGTAGTACAATTCGACATCAGGGATGGTGAAACCTCCAGCAGTTCTTTTATTATTAAGTATTTATTTAAGCTCACCAGGGTGTTTTCTTTTCACTTGAAGCTGAAAATTGTCTTTTCATGGTCTGTGAAAAGTAGTGTTGGAATTTTGATGGGTGTTGCATTGAATCTGTAGATTGCTTTGGGGAGCTCTGACTAGGACCTGGAAGAAATAGCTCTGGACATGTCTGACCATTGCCTTGCAAATCTCTGAATTTTCACCTGCCAGAATGCAGTGTAAGAATCAGACTGCCTTCTTAGCACTTCCATTTGTGTCCATTGTTGCTGATAAAAAATATTCTTGGGGCATGAAGAGATTATTTGTTTAATGTATGGTACCACTTCTGTAGTTAGTCTTACCTTTTTTTTATGATTTAATCTTGGTATCCAGCATAGTCAGTGTTTCTTGTTTGCTTCACAGTGATTATCCAAAAAGTAAATAGCACTTATTTTATGTCTGCAAGCACTTTAATTTTTCCACTGGACCTCACATTTGTAAATGAATGAGTACTCAGCATAGTGTCTTAGCTTCTGTAGACAGAGTAAAGTGTTCTTTCTCTCTTGGAATAGTGTTTTTTTCTGCCCACAGTAAGTGATTGTCCTGATGTCACAATGATCCATCACTAGTTTTCATCTTTGTACATGCCTGGCAGAGCTATTTTGGATCAAATTCAAGAGTATAAACTTTACAACATTTATTTCTTTTTTGTTCTGCTCAGGATGTGTGTGTGTGTGTGTGTGTGTGTGTGTGTGCACGCACACATGTGAACATTTCCATGTATGATTATTTAAAGTATTTTGAAACACTATTCACATAATAGAAGATTCAAAGTTAAATTACTTGTATAGCCTTTAACTCCCCATTGTTATACCCGGTAACAAGTGAGCTAATGGGAAGACAGCATTCTGGCATGTATCAGAATCTCCATCTTTCACAACATTTTATTTCTGTGTCAAATGATAACAATGAGCTCAAGGAAGAATAGAAGGAAAAGAAATATTTGTGAAGTCAAAACATTTTATTGTTTCTTTTAAATAAGAATTGTACTTTATTATTCTTTAAACACTTTTATAGTCCAGACTTTATCCCCCCCAGTCCACCCTCCTCCCCACCCCCATCTCCAAGAGGATATCCCAATCCTCTATCCTCCCCAGTTCATAGCCCAGAGTAACTCCAGGCTTAAGTGCATCTTCTCTAATTGAGTCCAGACCCGACAGTCCTCTGTTATATATGTGTTGGGGACCTCATATCAGCTGGTTTATGCTGACTGGTGGGTGGCTCAGTATCTGAGAGACAGAATTTCCAGAACACAATCTACAGAACTCAAGAAGGCTAACGAGCCAAAGGGCACAAGTGACCCAAGTGAGGATGCCTCAATTCCACTTGGGAGGGAGAAGAAAGCAATGGGGGGGGGGTTCAGGGGGAGGGGGAGCAGTGGGACGGACCTGGGTGGGAAAGGCTACAGTAAGAAGAAGAGAGAAACATGATCAAGTATTGGGAGTGGGACAGGAATGAAGCCCTGAGGGCAAGCAGAAAAAAATCAAAACAGGCAACCTCAGGAGGTAGTAGCAGTGTGTGTGAGGAGGGGATCCTCTAGAATATACCAGAGTCCTGGGACAGGAGAGACTCTCAGAGCTCAAAGGGAGGTGAATTAGATGAAATGCCCTACAGTGGGGAGAAGGAACTTGTAGTGTTCTCATCCAGTAAAAAGACTGGGTATCAAGCAGAGGAATGGGGTTGCCATCTCACAGACAAAAACTCTGACCCAGAATTGTTCCCAACTAAAAGAACTGCAGGGACAAAAATGGAGAAGGGCCTGAGGAATAGGAGCTCCAGTGACAGGCCCAAAGTGGTATCCAGCTCAAGGGAGGCTTCCAGTGATGACACTATTAATGATGCTATTGTGTGCTTACAAATAGGGGCTGTCGTGAATGCCTTCTGAAAGACCCAACAAAAAGCTGAGTCAGATGCAGATATTTACATCCAACCAATGGACAGAAGCTGGTGACTGCTGTGGTTTAATTAGGGAAAAGTTGGAAGAAACTGAGGAGGAGGGCTACCCCATAGGAAGACAAGCAGTCTCAACTAAGATTTTTTCTTAATTGTACTAAATGTAACACTGTTGATAATACATCTAGTATCTGTTTGTTATGCAACTACAATATAAATATATTATCTATTTCAAGACTTATTTCTTCCATCTCTCTACTTTTCCATTTATGTAAATAAAATAATAGAGACATAAAACATTATTGTGATGATAGCAGCAACTGGGAAACTTGGGTCAGCCTGACCAGAATATATTAATGATTACTTCCCTAGATAATTAATAGTTTGGCTCTTCTCTCCATTTGCTTTTTATTTCATCAAAAGTGATAGGCCTTCAAAGAGACTTTTTGTTCAGCATGACATTAATACATGGAGGGAAGCTGCTCTAAGTTAATTAGGTAAATTATTTTAGTTATTCATAATTAAAATCAGTATTTAGTTACTCAAACACATCTTCTTCGACATGTAGAGTTTGCATCAGGGCTTGTATAAATCAAACAGTACAATGAAGAGAATGAAGTCACAGCTTATGGAAAGGAGAATATTTGGACATTCATTTTTTCTTTAGACATTTGCATGTATCAGGGTACAGTGTGTAATGAAGACCTTCATTTAATATTCAGTGATTAAATTAACTATTACATAATGAGTTGTGCCACTATTTAACAAAAGCATATCTTCTTTATTATACCTTATTAATAAGAATTATCTACTTTCAAGGTTATAGCGTGAAAAAGTAGTAAAGTCACTGACAAGTATTGGATTTAATGCTGCACTAAATTTTCTCTGTTATGCTTTAATTTTATTATTGTTTATGTTATTTAAGACATAAATAATGATCTAACAATAATTGCTTTAAGATATACGAGATGATTATTTCTATTAATCTCACTCCTTTTCTACAATAATCAAAATTCTAGAGATATACATAAAAATGTTCCATGGAAATTTTTGAGCAAACAATGGAGAACAGACCAATTATACTATGGTGTAGAGATGCCGGTTTTATTTGTTTGGGTAACGGAATAAAAAAGAGCCATACCCAGGCTTTAGGAATACATGGCTTGGGTTGAACCCAGAACATTTCTATCATATGTCTCTCCCTGGGAATTTCTGTCATAGGCACAATCTAATCTACAAGATCAGACATTGAAGGCTTCAGCTTCGACTCTGTTAAAGTAAGCCTAGAACGTTTCATTCTCCAAGACTTATTGTTGAATAAACTCACCCTTTTTAGTTCTTTCTGACCTCTGGATAGCTGGTTCAATTCAGCTGTTCTGGCTCAAATCTCCTCTCCAAGTGGATTAATTGAAATCTCTGCTACTGCCTGATTGTTCTGCTTAAAAAAACTGACTCATAACTCCACAAACTGACCTGCACTGACTGTACTTACTGCACAAACTGAAAGAACCTAAAAGAAACTGCAACTCAACAAGTCAACTGCATTGAATTCTCTGATCTCATGATAGTTAGCCATAGCCTATCTCTGAATCACTCTATCAGATATTCCTCTGATTTAGATATCATCATTTGGTGTTAAAGGTGTGCATTAAGTTCAATGTGTATTCCAGCAAGAGGGAATAAAACTGTGTGTCTATATTCCAGGAAGTGGGATTAAAGCTGTGTCTGTATTCCAGCTGGAAAGATTAAAGGTGTATGGCATGCCTGAATTCAAGCTCTTTCATACAGACTTAGAAGGTCTTGCAGTATGACTCCTTTCCAGATCAGCCATGTTGCTGGATTATAGTTCCATGACAATGGTGTCAGCACCTAACAAAACTATAACTTTAATGATTCCAAAAACAGGCACTTTCAGAAACAGAATTAAGAAAGTAGGCAAGAGAATCTCTACTCTTTGAAAGGTCTCTTATAGGACTTGTGAGATTAAAAGGGGTGGCTGGCATACATATATATGTGTGTGTGTGTGTGTGTGTGTGTGTGTGTGTGTGTGTATGTATGTATAATTATGTGTATATATTTTATATATACATATATCTTAATTAAATATCAAGAAAAAATTCAAGATGGTATTATAACCTTCAGGGAAAAGGCAAAGAAAAATAACACACACACAGATTTATATACATATATATATACCTCCAGGAAATGTATAAATGCAAAATGAGAAAAATCATGACCTAGGGAGTTATCCAACTAAATGAAGTATCATCAGTGGTGGGAAATAATTCTCTGTAAAATGTTTAGCACAAAACAAAGGAATACAGGTGCATAACTATTATCAAAACCCAGAAAACAACACATGAACAAAATTAAAAGTTCATTACAGTTATTGGAATCATGATAAGGGACCAGCCATTGAAATTTACTGTATTCCTCCTATACTTGCACAGAACAGATTTAAAAACCAAGTTGAAATAAAGTGTTAAAAGTCTTATGCGCTTCATGAATAATTTTTGAAATACTTAGTTCATTAGGTATCTTTTGATACCTGTCTTAGTTATAGTTTTTATTGCTGTGATAAAACACCATGAATAAATTTAATTTGGGGATGAAAGGGTTTATTTCAGTTGCAAGTTATAGTCCATCATCCTGTGAAATCAGAGCAGATACTCAAGGCAGGAGTCTGGAGGAAGGAATTCAAACAAAGTTCTTGGAGCACTGATTTTAAATGACTTGCTCCTGTTTACTTGTGCAGCTTGCTCTCTTATGTGACATATGACAATGTGTCCAAAAGTGGAACCACCCACATTGGACTTGGTCACACATGAATCACTGTTCAGGAAAAGTGTGCACACAGAGCAGTCTAGTGGGTTTATTTTCTCATTTGGCGTTATCTTTCCCAAATACCTCTAATTTGTGTCAAATTTTCAGAAAACATGGCCAGCAAAGCATGTTGGAAGTTCTGGGAATTATTCTGAACTTTGAGTGTTGAACTGTCTATCACTAACATGAAAATAGACCACAAGTTAAAGTTCAAAGAATACTTCAGGTCAAGCCATGCCATTTCTCCCCATTTAAAATCAAACCAAAAGTTGTATGTGTGACCTCCGTTGTTGACATTATGTTTGGTGATATTGTAGGTATCACAAAAAGTGTCATGTTTTTCCTATCAGTGAGGTACAGACATAGGCTTTGAAACAAGGTAATTGACTGCTAATTGCCTATCTAAAACAAATGTGTATTGTGCAATTTACATTCATTAAGGTAACATACTAAAGTTCTATTAAAAATACTTCAAATTCTTGTGTTCATCTTCATCTACAAAAAACCTCACTGATGCATGAAAAAAGAAGAATTTACAAGGGCATCTCAGATATGCTCTACAAAATGTGGCAGAAAACACATTTATGTAAATTTCTCATGCTATCTTCTTGCTTGTCTGCGTTAATCTAGAAAAATATAATCAAAACACATGAGAAGCTTAGGGATAAAATGTGAATTATAGGTGGGGCCATTTCCTGTACCTGATAAATTATAGTATCAGATTTTGATGAAAATTTCTGACAATGTTTATATATGAAATACCTATATAAATAAAGCTTCAATTCCTCTTGCTTATTATTTGCCATTGGGCAAGTAATTTTGATTTTGGAAAGTCAATCATTTCTTTCATTCTTTTTATCTTTTTTTCCTATATTTTATTTATTTACATTTCAAATGTAAATGCCTTTCCAAGTTACCCCTCCAGCAATCCCCTATCCCCTCCTTGTTCCCTGTTACTATGAGGGTGCTTGCCTACCCAACCACTCATGCCTCCCCACCGTGGCATTTCACTACACTGGGGCACGGAGCCTTCATAGGACCAAGGGCCTCGCCTCCCACTGAAGTCCAGCAAGGCCTTCTTCTGCTACATATGCAGCTGGAGCTATGGGCGCCTCCATGTGTATGCTTTGATAGGTAGTTTAGTGCCTGGGAACTCTGGAGGGTCTGGTTGGTTGATATTGTCCTTCCTATGGGTTTCAAGGCCCTTCAGCTCTTTCAGTCCTTTCTCTAACTCCTCCATTGGGAACCCTGTGCTCAGTCCAATGGTTAGTTACAAGTATCCACATTTGTATTTGTCAGGATCGGGTAGACCCTCCCAGGAGACAACCTTATCAGGCTCCAATCAGCAAGCACTTCTTAGAATCTACAATAGAGTCTGGGTTTGGTATCTATCTACCGATGGATCCCCTGGTGGGGCAATAACTGGATGGCCTATTCTTCAGTCTTTGCTCCATCGTTTGTCTCTGTATTGCTTCCCATGAGTATTTTGTTCTCCCTTCTAAGAAGTACTGAAATATACCATCCATACACTGTCCTTCATTCTTGAGCTTCATGTTGTCTGTGAATTGTATCATGGGTATTCTGAGCTTTGGTGCTAATATCCACTTATCAGTGAGCACATGCCATATGTATTCTTTTGTGATTGGGTTACCTCACAAAGGATGTTAAATTCTAGTTCCATCCATTTGCCTGTGAATTTCATGAAGTCGTTGTTTATAATAGCTGTGTAGTACTCCATTGTGTAAATGTACCACATTTTCTGTATCTATTCCTCTGTTGAAGGAAATGTAGGTTATTTCTAGCTTCTGAGTATGATAAATAAGGCATCTATGAAAATAGTAGAGCACATGTTCCTGTTATATGGTGGAGCATCTTTTTGATATATTCGCAGGAAAGGTAAGCTGGGTCCTCAGATAGTACTATGTCCAATTTTTTGAGAAAGCTCCAGACGGATTTCCACAATGGTTGAACCAACTTACAATCTCATCAACAATGGAGGAGTGTTGTACTTTCTCCACATCCTTGCCACCATCTGCGGTCACCTGAGTTTTTTATCTTAGTCATTATTACTGGAGTGAGCTAGAAGCTCAGGGCTTTTTTATTTACATTTCCCTGATGACTAAGGATGTTGAATATTTCTTTATTTTTATTTTTATTTTTTTATTTACATTGCAAATGATTTCCCCTTTTCTGGGTCCCCACTCCCCGCAAGTCCCATAAGCCCTCTTCCGTCCCCCTATTCTTCCATCTACCCCCTTCCCACTTCCCTGTTCTGGAATTCCCCTATACTCTTGCACTGAGTCTTTCCAGATCCAGGGCCCACTCCTCCATTCTTTTTGGACATCATTTAATTTGTGGATTATGTCCTGGGTATTCAAAGTTTCTAGGCTAATATCCACTTATCAGTGAGTGCATACCATGATTGATCTTTTGAGACTGGGTTACCTCACTTAGTATGATGTTCTCCAGCTCCATCCATTTGTCTAAGAATTTCATGAATTCATTGTTTCTAATGGCTGAATAGTACTCCATTGTGTAAATATACCACATTTTTTGTATCCATTCCTTCGTTGAAGGACATCTAGGTTCTTTCCAGCTTCTGGCTACTACAAATAGGGCTGCTGTGAACATAGTGGAGCATATGTCCTTATTGCATGCTGAAGAATCCTCTGGATATATGCCCAGTAGTGGTATAACAGGGTCCTCAGGAAGTGACATTCCCAGTATGTGCTTCTCAGACATTCCATATTCCTTAGTAGGGAATTCTTTGTTTAGCACTGTACCCCATTTTTAATAGTGTTATTTGGTTCTTTGGCGTCTAACTTCTTGAGTTCTTTGTATATATTGAATATTAGCCTTCTGTCAGATGTAGGGTTGTTAAAGATCTTTTCCCAATCTGTTGGTTGTCTTTTTGTCCTATTGATATAGTACTTTGCCTTACAGAAGCTTTGCAGTTTTATGAGGTCCCATTTGTCAATTTTTGATCTTAGAGCATAAGCCATTGGTGTGCTGTTCAGGAAAATTTCTCCTGTGCCTATGTGTTCCAGGCTCTTCCACACAATCTCCTTTATTAGTTTCAGTGTATCTGGCTTTATGTGGAGGTTCTTGATCCACTTGTACTTAAGCTTTGTACAAGGAGGTAAGAAATGATCGATTTGCCTTCTTCTTCATGCTGACCTCCAGTTGCACCTGCATCATTTGTTGAAAATGCTGTCACTTTTCCACTGGATGATTTTAGCTCCTTGACAAATATCAAAAGTGTGTGGAGTCATTTCTGAGTCTTCAATTCAAATCCATTGATCTACCTGTCTGTTTCTGTACAAATACCATGCAATTTTTATCACTATTTCTCAGTAAAAAAGCTGGATGGTCAGGGATGGTGATTCCTCCAGAAGTTATTTAGAGAATGTTTTTCATTATCCTGGGGATTTGCTGGCAATATCCAAATGAATTTGCAAATTGCTCTTTCTAACTTTATGAAGAATTGATTTGGAATTTTGATGGGAATTGCACTGAATATGTAGATTGTTTTAGGCAAAATGACTATTTTCAACTATATCAATCCTACCAATCCTTGAGCATGGGAGACCCTTATATCTTCTGAAATATTTGATTTCTCTCTTCAGAGATTTGATGTTCATTTTTTTAAATTAGATATTTGCTTCATTTATATTTCAAAAGGCATTCCCTTTCCTCCTTACCCCTCTGAAAACTCCCTATTTCATCCCTCCTCCCCTGCATACCAGATACCCTCCCTCTTTCCTCGCCTGGCATTCCACTACACTGGGGTATCAAACCTTCACAGGATCAAAGGCTCTTCTCCATCGATGTCTGAAAAGACCATTCTTTTCAGAAGCATGAAGCTGGACTCATGGGTCTCTTCATGTGCACTCTTTGGTTGGTTGTTTAGTTCCTGGGAACTCTAGGAGTACAGGTTGGTACATATTATTGTTCCTCCTGCAGGCTGCAAACCTCTTCACCTCCTTGAGTCCTGTCTCTAGCTACTCCACTGGGGACCCTATGCTCAGTATATTGGTTGGATGTGAGCCATGGGGATTTTGATCCACCTTCTAAGAGCATCCACACTTTGGTCTTCATTCTTCTTGAGCTTCATGTGGTCTGTGATTTGTATATCAGGTATTCCAAGCATCTGGGATAATATCCACTTATCAGTGAATGCATACCATGTGTGTTCTTTTGTGATTGGGTTACCTCACTCAGGATAATATTTTCTAGTTTCATCCATTTGCCTAAGTATTTCATGTATTCATTGTTTTTATTAGCTGAGTAGTACTCTACTGTGAAAAATGTGCATTTTCTCTATCTATTCCTCTGTTAAAAGACATCTGGGTTCTTTCCAGCTTCTATATATTATAAATGAGGCTGCTGTGAACATAGTGGAGTATGTGACCTTATTACATGTTGGAGCATCTTCTGGGTATATGCCCAGAAATAGTATAGCAGGGTCCTCAGGTAGTGCTATGTCTAATTTTCATAGGAACCAACAAACTGATTTCCAAAGTGGTTTTAATGTCTTGCAATCCCACCAGAAATGGAGGAGGGTTCCTCTTTCTCCATATCCTCTCCAGCATCTGCTCTCCCTTGATTTTTGATCTTAGCCATTCTAACTGGTGTGAGGAAGAATCTCAGGGTTGTTTTGATTTACATGTCCCTGATGACTAAGAAGGTCAAACATTTTTTAAGTGTTTCTTAACCATTCAGTATTCCTCAGTTGGGAATTCTTTGTTTAGCTCTGTACCCTATTTTTAATAGTGTTATTTGGTTCTCTGGAGTCTAGCTTCTTGAGTTCTTTGTATATACTGGATATTAGCCCTCAATTTGATGTAGGATTAGTAAAGATCTTTACCCAATCAGTTGGTTGCCGTTTTGTCCTATTGACAGTGTTCTTTACCTTACAGAAGTTTTACAATTTTATGAGGCCCCATTTGTCAATTCTTGATCTTAGAGCATAGCTATTGGTGTTCTGTTCAGGAAATTTTCCCCTGTGCCCATGTGCTCTAGGTTCTTCCCCCACTTACTCTTCTATTAGTTCCAGTGTATCTGGTTTAATGTGGAGGTCCCTGATCCACTTGGAGTTGAGTTTTGTACAGGGAGATAAGAATGGACCA
Source organism: Apodemus sylvaticus (assembly GCF_947179515.1). Taxonomy (NCBI): domain Eukaryota; kingdom Metazoa; phylum Chordata; class Mammalia; order Rodentia; family Muridae; genus Apodemus; species Apodemus sylvaticus. Next base: position 44,600,663 of record NC_067479.1, read on the forward strand.
GTTGTCATCCTTCTACATGTTGACTGTCAGTTGAACCACCACTATTTGTTGAAAATGGTGTCTTTTTTCCACTGGATAGTTTTAAATCCTTGATCAAAGATCAAGCAACCATAGGTGTGTGGGTTCATTTCTGGGTCTTCAATTCTATTTCACTGATCTATCTTCTTATCATTGTACAAATACTATGCAGTCTTTATCACTATTGCTCTGTAGTGTATCTTGAGATCAGGGATGGTCATTCCACCAGAGGTTCTTTTATTGTTGAGAATAGTTTTTGCTATCCTGGGATTTTTTTGTTATTCCAGATGAATTTGAGAATTGCTCTTTCAATCTCTATAAAGAATTGAATTTGAATTTTAATGGGGATTGGATTGAATCTGTAGACTGCTTTAGGCAACATGACCGTTTTTACTGTATTAACCCTGCCAATCCATGAGCCTGGGAGAACATGGTCTTCTTCAATTTCTTTCTTCAGAGACTTGAAGTTTTTCTCATATAGATCTTTCATTTGCTTGGTTTGAGTCACGCCAAGGTATTTTATATTATTTTTCACTATTGTGCTGGGTGTCATTTCCCTGATTTCTTTCTCAGCTTCTTTGTCCTTTGAGTATAGGAAGGCTAATGATTTGTTTGAGTTAATTTTATAACCTGCCACTTTGCTCAAGTTGTTTATCAGGTTTAGGAGTTCACTGTTGGAATTTTTGGGGTCACTTAAGCATACTATCCTATCATCTACAAATAGTGATACTTTGATTCTTCCTTTCTCATTTGTATCTGTTTGATCTCCTTTTGTCATCTAATTGCTCTGGCTAGGACTTTTAGTACTATATTGAGCAGGTAAGGATAGAGTTGCCATTCTTGTCTGGCCCCTGATTTCAGTGAGATTGCTTCAAGTTTCTTTCCATTTAGTTTGATGTTGGCTAGTGGTTTGCAGTATATTGCTTTTACTATGTTTAGGTATGGGCCTTGAATTCCATCCAGATCTTTCCAAGACTTTTATCATGAAGGGATTTTAAATTTTGTCAAATGATTTCTTGGCATCTAATGAAATGGATATGTGTTTTTTTTTCTTTGAGTTTGTTTATGTGGTGGATTACAGTGATAGATTTACTTATATTTAAGAATCTCTACATCACTGGGATGAAGCCTTCTTGATCATAATGGATGATATTTTTGATGTGTTCTCTGATTGGATTTGTAAGAATTTTATTGAGTATTTTTGTAACATCATTGATGTTAATAAGGGAAATTAGTCCGAAGTTCTCTTTCTTTATCGGGTCTTTGTGTGGTTTCGGTATAAGTGTAATTCTGGATTTATAGAGTGAATTGGATAGTGTTTCTTTTGTTTCAATTTGGCAAAATAGTTGTAAGAATATTGGTATTAGATCCTCTTTAAAGGCATGATAGAATTCTGTACTAAACCCATACAGTCCTGGGCTTTTTTTTTTTCCCTACTTTTTTATTATTGAAAAAGGAAGTAAAAATATTTTATGATAAAATTGAAGATTTTCATGGAAAATATTTCTGACAAAATTGAAGAAATTTGTAGAAAATATATAATTGACAATTTTCATGGAAAATTAAAGGGTAAAATGGTAGACCTAAAAAATTGCTAATAATTGAAAAATAAGTAGAATCACTTTCTGATAGAGTTGAAGATTAAGTGGAAAATATTTCTGATAAAATTGTAGAAAATATAGAATAACATTTTAAAATTAAAGATCATCATGGAAAATTACAGATAAAACAGTAGGCATAAAAATATTTATAAGTTGATTGAAAGAATTATAAACATTTTCTGATAAATTTGAAGATCTACATGGAAAATATTTCTGATAACATTTAAGAAATATATAGAAAACATTAAAATTGATGATTTTATAGAAAATTATACAGATAAAATGGTAGGCATAAAAGTATTTCTAAGTTGATTGAAAGTGGAATTATAAACATTTTTTGACAAAATTGAAGATTAAAGATTTAAGGAGATTCTGGGCTTCTTTTGGTTGAAAGACTAAGTGACTGCTTCTATTTCTTTAGGGATTATGGGACTGTGTAGATGGTTTATCTGATTCTAATTTAACTTCAGCACCTGTCTAGAAAATTGTCTGTTTCATCCAGAATTTTCCACTTTTGTTGAATATAGGCTTTTGTTGTAGGATGTGGTGATTTTTTTGGATTTCCTCAGTTTCTGTTATTATGACTCCCTTTTCACTTCTGATTTTGTTAATTTGGATACTGTCTCAGTGCCCTCTCATTAGTCTGGCTAAGGGTTTATCTCTCTTGTTCAGTTTCTTTAAGAACAAGTGTTATTGATTATTTGTGTGGTCCTTTTGGTTTCTACATGGTTGATTTAAGCCCTGAGTTTAAATATTTCCTGATGTCTACTTCTCCTGGGTGTATTTGCTTCATTTTATTCTAAGCTTGCAGATCTGCTGTCAAGCTGCTAGTGTATGCTCTCTCTCTTCTTTTTGGAGGCACTAAGAGCTTCTTATTCCTGCTTTCATTATGTTCCATAAGTTTGGGTCTGTTGTGGTTTCATTTTCATTAAATTCTAAAAAGTTTTTAATTTATTTCTTTATTTGTTTCTTGACCAAGTTATCCTTGAATTGAGAGCATTGTTCAGTTACTATGTATATGTGGGCTTTCTGTTATTATTGTTGTTATGGAAAACCAGCCGTAGTCCATGGTGGTCTCATAGGCTCATTTCAATCTTCTTGTATCTGTTGTTGCCCATTTTGTGTCCAATTTTATGGTCAATTTTGGAGAAGGTACCATGAGGTGCTAAGAATAATGTATAATCCTTTGTTTTAGGGTGAAATATTCTATAGATATTTGTTATATCCATTTGGTTCATAACTTTTATTAGTTTCACTGTGTCTCTGTTTATTTTGTTTCCATGATTTGTCCATTGTTGAGAGTGTGGTGGTGAAGTCTCCCACTATTACTGTGCGAGGTGCACTTGTGTGCTTTGAGCTTTAGTAAAGTTTCTTTGATGAATTTGAGTGTCCTTGCATTTGGGGTTTAGATGTTCAGAATTGAGAGTTCATCTTCATAGATTTTTCCTTTGATGAGTTTCCTTATCTTTTGTGATAACTTTTGTCAAAAGTTGATTTTATTCGGATGTAGAATGGGGACTACTTGCTTCGAACCTTTTTTCCCCAGTCTTCAACTCTGAAGTATTGTCTGTCTTTGTCACTGTGGTGTGTTTCCTGTATCAGGAAACTGGAAACCCAGCTACATTCTGGGTCCTATTTATGCATCCAGTCTGTTAATTTATGTCTTTTGATTGGGCAATTGAGTCCAGTGATGTTAAGACATATTAAGGAATATCGATTGTTGCTTCCTGTTATTTTTGTTGTTAGACGTGGAATTACATTTGTGTGGCTATCTTCATGTAGGTTTGTTAAAAGATTACTTTATAGTAACTTTATAGTAATCTTTTAACAAATACACTTTTAACAAACAACACTTCTTGTGTTGAAGTTTTCGATCTGTTATCCTTTGTAGGACTGGACTTGTGTAAAAATATTGTGTAAATTATTTTTTGTCATGGAATATATTGGTTTCTCCATGTATGTTAAGTGAGTGTTTTTCTGGGTATAGCAACCTGGGCTGGCAAGTCTGTTCTCTTAAGTCTGTATGACGTCTGCATGGAATCTTCTGGCTCTTATCATCTCTGGTGTGAAATCTGGTGTTACTCTTATAGATCTGCCTTTACATGTTACTTGACCTTTTTCCATTACTGCTTTTAATATTCTGTCTTTGTTTTGTGCATTTGGTGTTTTGATTATTATGTGATGGCAGAAATTTCTTTTCTGGTCCAATCTATTTGGAGTAATGTAGGCTTCTTATATGTTTATGGGCATCTCTTTTTTTAGGTTACAGAAGTTGTCTTCTATAATTTTGTTGAAGATATTTACTGGCTTTTATAGTTTGTAATATTAGCTCTCTTTTATACCTATTTTCCTTAAGTTTGGTTTTCTCATTGTATCCTGGACTTCCTGGATGTTTTGGTTTAGGAACTTTTTGCAATTTGCATTTTCTTGGACTATTGTGTCAAATAAGATACTATGGAATCTTCTGAACCTGGGATTCTGTCTTCTATCTTTTGTATTCTGTTGGTGATGCTTGCATCTATGACTCCTGATTTTTTTCCTAGGTTTTCTATCTCCAGAGTTGTCCCCTTTGTGATTTCTTTATTGTTTCTATTTCCAGTTTTAGATCCTAGAAGGTTTTGTTCAATTCCTTCACCTGTTTGGTTGTGTTTTCTTGTAATTCTTTAAGGAATTTTTGTGTTTGCTCTTTAATGGCTTCTACCTGTTTGCTTGTGTTCTGATGTAGTTCCTCAAGGGAGTTATTTATGTCCTTGTTAAGGTCCTCTCTCATTATAATGAGATTTGATTTTTAATCAGAATATTGCTTTTCTGGTGTGTTACCTTTCTAGTGTGTTGGGGTATCCAGGAATTGTTGTAGTGGGAGAACTATGTTCTGATGATACCAAGTAGCCTTAGTTTCTGTTGCTTAGGATCTTGTGCTTGCCTCTTGGCATCTTGTTATCTCTGGTATTAATTGGCCTTGTTGTCTGTTACTGGATCCTCTCCCTTTTGTGATCTCAGAAATCACAGTACTCCAGAGAGACCAATTCTCACCAGGCAGGATTTGAGTCTGAAGAGCAGTGCCACAGGGTTAATTCTGGGGTGCAAATGGAGTCCAGAAAGATTCTATCCTCAGTTGCTCCATGGTTCCTGAGTCCTGTGGTCTCCTGGCTGGTCCCTCTTTGGCCAGTTTTTAGAGGAAAAGTGTTTGTCTCACCTGTGGACTTAGGAGTGACAGCATTCCAAGGAGACCAGCTCTCTCTCTGATTGTGATTTGAGTCCTTTTTCTCATTCTTAAAAATTAATTTTTCTTTTTTCAACTTTATTTTCTCACATTTTTAACCTAGAAAATAATAAAGTTAATATTTATTATTATTTTTATTACCTTGTGCATTTAAATGTGAATGGACAAGCATTAACCAGAGGGTATTGTTCATGTTGCATAGACACACTAATATTTGGATATATTCCAACACCTGGGAAAATGCTTTTCAATCATTTTGAATTGTACTGAAATAACTTAGAAAACATTATGTCTTACCAGATCTCATTTTTTTTTTCTTTACATGCTTGCTCTAGCACATACAAAACTGACTGGCTTTTATGATTGATCATTTTTTTTTCAATAACCAAATTTTATTCTATAAGAAAACAGCACTTAGAAAAGAACCATAATATCAGTGATAGTGAATGTGTACAGTATATGTCACAAGATACCACATATACCTTAATAGTCATTGATCCTGAAAACAATCAAGATGGGTAAGATTTCTGTGGGAATCTTGAAATAGTATCTCATCAAAACTTATTCACTTTGAATCATACCTGAATTTGAACTTAACTAATTTAAAATGGAAATAGCTTCCTAGATTGCATCTGTCTAACAACTTCAATTCAAAAGAGATGTTTAATCAAAGGAAACTGAAAGAAAAAAAACATTTGAATATTTTTTCTTGCTTATACTTATTATCTTCAATAATAAAGCACTTACAGAAGTTCTTGCTGGGAGACATTCATCCATAGATTATTTCCCAAAAAAGAAAGAAAGAAAGAAAGAAAAAAAGAAAGAAAGAAAGAAAAGAAAAAGGGAAAGAAAAAAGAAAAAGAAAAAGAAAAATTACTAATGATCTTAGAAGTTCAAATAAATTTATCCATCCTGTCTCCAAATATTTGCTCATCTTCCAATATTTTCACCTCTGTCAATTATTATACTTTAATATCACCAGTCTACCACATGTTGGATGCCTATGTCAAGATTTTCTTTCATCTATATTTACCATATCTACTACAGAAAATACATCCCCATTGTTATCATAATGATTCATCTTTTCACTATTTCAATATAAAAGTTTAATGTTACTGAAGTAACATTTTCTTATTTAGAGTTGTGATAGTTTTCCTCTAGCATAAAGAATCTCTAGGTTTTCTAATGCAGACTTTCATAAATGTGTACCTTTTAATCATTCAAAAGTATCTCTGAAGCATTCATGACACTTAAAACAAGCTGAAATTATGATTGTATTTTTCAAAAATCCCTCATGGTCATCTGTTGGGTACAGGAATGTAATCACATATTTGAGCAGAAAGTGTGTTCTATAATTAATATGAAATTTCAATTTTTATCAACAGGAAGAAAACATTCATACTTAAGTAATGAAAAATCATTTGGATGTATATGGAAGAAATATTTCCTCATGTGCCTATGGTAGCCAAGAACTAGAAACTGTATGTGATCTATAGTACTTCAAATATATCAAAAGGACATATCAGGGATCTTTGTACCAAGATGTTCAAGGAACAGAAGTTTTTTTTAATGTACCTCTCATAGGATGTAGTAGTAGAGTATATTATGCTCATTTGTTGACACTGTCATTTATTTGAAGCTTACAATGTTGTTTTAAAGTAACAGTTCAACAAAATCATTACATTTTAATGACTGCATAAAAGACAATAAAAATAGGATAAGTACCTAACAACTTTTTTTCTAATTAACACATGCCAATTGATTTACTGGCAGTATATCACAACATCATAAAGTAACTCTTCTCTAATTCACTGAGAAATATAAGAGTATTATTGTATTAACTAATTCTTCATACCATCACTCACAACCTACTTAGCTTTAAAAGTTATTATGTCTCATATATATATATATATATATATATATATATATATATATATATATATATATATTACAATAAAACAGAATATAAAAATGAAATCATAGCTTCATGAAACAGAGAGGGGTCATTAGAAAAGTTCCATACTGGAATCTGAAATTCAGGTGAGGAATAATTTAAGACCAAAGCAAGATCAGTGAGTGTATACCAGATCCTCTGATCATATATATTATAGTCATTAATTTAGTATTTTTTTAGAATTCTTGATTGTGAGAACTAGTGAATATTTGACTAATTTACTTGTTCTTGGGAATCTTTTCAGCTTGTATTCAATTTTGTTATCATAGTTTTTGTTTTATCTTATCATATCTTATTATGTCATGTTTGGTTGTTATCATTTGGAAGCCTTTTCTGTTCTAATAAGAGACAGAAAATGAGTGTATGTGCAAGGGAGAGCAGGTGGGGGAGGAACTGGGAGGAGTACAGGGAGGGTCTCAGAGCCAACTTCAGCATTCAAACAGGTCTTATCAGAGGCAAAGAACAGGGGGTGGGAAATAATGGATGAATAAGTCAGAAACTATGGGTGGATGAATCTTGATTGATTGTCTTATTGTTTAGCAACCAAGATGTTTCTTTATCTACAGAGATTCCACAAAAAGATGCAAATATGTGATTTTTAAAAAGATCTCTCTTTTTTTTTTTTTTTTTTTTTTTTTTTTTTGGTTTTTGCAAGACAGGGCTCCTCTGTGTAGCCCTGGCTATCCTGGAACTCACTCTGCAGACCAGGCTGTCCTTGAACTCAGAAATCCATTTTTCTTTTCTTTTTTTTATCTTTTTAAATTTTTTTAAATTTTTTGTTTTTTGAGACAAGGTTTCTCTGTATAGCCCTAGGTTTCTCTGTATAGCCCTAGCTGTTCTGGAACTCAATGCCCCAGTATAGGGGAATGCCAGCACAGGTAAGCAGGAGTGGGTGGGTTGGTTATCAGAGGGAGGGGGAATGGGATTGGGTATTTTCAATGGAAAATGCAGGAAAGGGGATAACATTTGAAATGTAAATAAAGAATATATCTAATAAAAAATAAAGCTGATATTAAAAAATATCATATCATGTTATCCCTGGACAAGTGTAAGTACAAAGAAAATAGATATTGTCAACTTCAAATAATTTTAGAGTATGTAAGCATTTATGACATATGACATTCTATTCTTCAGGAGAATGAAACATTGAACAATCTAGGTGAGGAACAAAGCCTTGAGTAATACAAACTGGTTGAAGTACAATTTGTGAATCTGAAAGCTTTGACAGGTTGCAGGTTGACTTGTTCTATTTTTTGAAGGCTTCACTTCTCCATTGTTGCTGGGATTATAAACTTATACAACCACTCTCAGAATCAATGTGGAACATTCTCAGAAAATGGACAATACTTCTACCTAAAGACTTAGCTATACCACTCCTGGACATATACCTAAAAGATGCACCACTATGCTCATAGCAGCTTTATTCATAATATTCAGGAAACTGGAAATAACCCAGATATCCCACAGTCAAAGAATGGATACTAGGACATCATAAATTTTTCAAGCAAATGGAAGAAACTAGGAAATATCATCCTTTGTGACACAAACCCCAAATAATATGCATCTTATGTATTCCTTAATAAGTGGATATTAGTCATAAAATACTAAATGCCCATGATATACCCCACAGACCCAAAGAAGTTAAACAAGAAGGCCTGAGGAAGTATGATTGAATCATATTTAGAAGGGGGAACAAAATAGTCATAGGAGGCAGAGGAAGTGAGAAAATTGGATGAGAGAGAATAGAGGGTGGGGAATGAGGGGCAAGATTAGGTACTGGGAGAGAGGAAAGAGGCTGAGATGGTCAGGAGAATGAATGAAAATGTTGCAGTTGGTTATTAATCTCTACTCGATGGTTATTAATCTCCCTGGCAATGGCTGTTCAAGTTCCTCGCTACTCATCCCAATGTTCATGGATCCCAAATGCAAGACACAAAAACAGCCTTATATTTTAATATGCCTTAAAGAGCTCAATGGCTGGGTCACTTCCAAACCTCCATGTGGTTAACACCTCCCGTCCAATATTCCTTATTACTTACTAAAATTTACATTCCATTGCTGTTGCCCTAGACCCTGTTGCAGGAGAGGGAGTATGGGTGGATGGGGCAGCTCTTCAAAGTCTCTTAGATGTTGGCTGTCTCTCTGTCCTGTCTTCTCAGGCTTCACAGTTACTTCTCTTCCAGCATGGTAGCTATCTCCTAGCCTCTCCTTCCTCTTTCCCTAGCCTGGGAATACTAAACATCCTGACTAGCCATTGGCTACCTGAAACTGTTATTATCAATCAAAATCAATTGGAGGCAGGGATACTCAGAATCTTCTGTGTGGACATGCTGTTCTTTAAGAAGTTGGAAAAAGTCCCCCAGCATATATACAATACTCTTGCAGCTCAATCTCCAGGTGGGTCCCCCAACAACTGGAGAGGATACTCTCTTCTGAAGCTGCTGCCTGACTGTGGAATCCATCACCTAACAGGGCTGCCTTGTCTGGTCTCAACAAGAGAGGATGCACCTAATATAGCAGAGACTTGATGAGTCTGGGTGGGTGATATACAATGGAGGGCCCACATTCTCAGAGGAGTAAGGGAGGAATGACGGGAAGAGGGAAACTGTGAGGAAGATATTGTTTGTAAAATAAATAAATAAATAAATAAATAAATAAATAAATAAATAAATAAAACAAATAAGTAAGTAAATGTCTCATCTACCCCGGGACATCATATCTCTGCCATATTAGGTATAGCCTTTCCTGCTGAGACCAGACAAGCCAACCCTGTTAGATGACGGATTCCACAGTCAGGCTAATGCTTTAGGAGACAGCCTCCTTTCCAGTATTCGAGAACTATTTTAAAAGAAATAATTTTGTTTATATACAATCAAAATCAAAATATTAAGGTTACATTGATTGCTTCTTTTCATTCACAATTCAAATGGATATGTGTTGCCCTACTTTAGTATAATTCATCTAAAGTGCATTAAATCTCATCTCCATGGCTGTGGAGTAGTCCAGAAATGGCATATAAATATTCAGCTCTTACATCAACAAATTTCAGCTTTAAGGTCAACACAATTACTACTTCAACCTCAAAGGATGCAAATAATTTTTTATGATCTCTGAAATCTTTGTCAAAGGACAAAGTTTTTGATCTTCAATTATTAACATGGAAATAATTCTAAAAGTTGTTCTAGTCTGACTTCTTGTCCTTCCAGTCATCTTCGGAGGATTAAGAAATAGCCTGAATGCCAAAGAAGGAGTTCTACACATCTTAAAGTTAACAAATATGAAAGGGGGAGATGGCCAGTCTATGATTAGTGAAGAACGGGGAAAACCATGGCTGCTGATATAGTCCAGCAAGCTGAACCAGATGTTGTTTGCAACCAACCATCCTGCTGTCTTTAACCTTGAGTTTCCCTTCACATGCTGCATTGGTGGGATACTTTTTACATTGTGATTCTTCAATTCCTTTTCTCAGGAAATTATTTTTTTCTCTCAAAGAAATCACCTTATCTGATGATTCTTGGCAGTCTTCCTTAACACAGAGATTATGAAAAGCACAAAAAAGTTAGAAAGCTTCAAATTTCTCTTGGCAAACTTGCCTCTAAGCAAACATCCTGGTCATTAGCCAGTCATAGATGAAGATGCATCCAGCCATAGGAAAAACTCATTCATCCATTACTATCCTTTGCCTGTTTCTTATCCACTCTGCTAGGCTCTGTGTGAATGCTGGGATTGATCCCCAGCGACTGGCACCTGAATACTTGCCTGTTCTTCTAACCATTTACCTGTGTGAACAGAGTTAGCATTTGAAGAAGCAATTTTTTAGAATAACAGTGGTATTCAAGATATTTGTGAAAGTATCTGGATTTATTTGTGCACAGAGCAGCATCTAACTTTCTATTGTCATTTATGCACAAACAACTTAAATAATTGTTTTCTTTTTCTCGTGTGTGTGTGTGTGTGTGTGTGTGTGTGTGTGTGTGTGTGTGTGTGTTTACAAGGGGACTATATTTTAATTCAAGTTAAATCTGTTGTCCAACTAGTGTCTGAGTTTCACAAGTTGTTTGTGATCAGGCATATTAGTCACTGCTGATGAGTCTGTCAAGAAGAAAGGCTTTCTGTGTATATAAATAGATATACCACTTGTAATAAAGCAAACTACTGGATTGAGAACATGGCTCAGTGCTGAAGAGAGCTTGCAGCTTTTCCAGAGTACCTTACTACAGGTCCCAGCATCCATACTTGGTGGCTTACTAATGCCTAACTCAATCTTGAGGGAATTCTGAAATCGCTTTTAATTTTGGGGGAACCTGGGTGTTTGTTATTGGCTCCCTGGACAAGGTACTGATGTACATATTTTTGTCAGTTTCATGAGGTCTCATTACTTTTATTATTAATCATTCCATTTGTTTATATCTCAAATGATATCCCACTGCCCTGTTACCCCCTCCACCAACTCCCATTGCAATCAGACCTCTCTTCTCCCTTTTGCCCATATGAAAGTGCTACACACACACACACACACAGACATGCACACAAGCACACACACACACACACACACATAGACATGCACACAAACACACACACACACACACACACACACACTTCTGTATCCCCCTATTCTTGGGCATCCAACCTTCCTAGGAACTTTCCTGTTGCTGTCAGGTAAGACCATCCTCTGCTACATAGGTATTCGGAGCTACAGATCTCTCCAGATACACCCCTTGATTGGTGGTCAAGACTCTAGGAGAATTGGGTAGTCAAGCAAGAGTATATTGTTCCTTTAATGGAGTTGCAACACCCTTGGATCCTCCAGTCCTTCTGCCAGCACCCCTACCAGTTTCCCTGAGTCAGTCTGATGCCTGGCTCTAAGTGTCTGCATCTGCATTGATCATTTCCTGGCCAGACCTACCCAGGAACTGCCACACTTGGTTCCTGTCTACAAGCGAGCACTTCTTGACCAAGGCAGCGGGGTGTTAGATTTGGTGTCTGTAGACATGTTGTATCCACAGGTGGGGCTATTCCCAGTTCTCTTCCTTCAGTCTCTTTTCCATTTCTTGTCCCTGTTCTTCATTTGGACAGGAACATTTCTGGAGTATGAAACTTTGAGATAGGTGGGTGGCCCCATCCCTCGACTAAAGGCCATGCCTATCTAATGGAGGTGATCTCCACAGGTTCTATTGTCCCCTTCTCTGAGCATTACAGATAATGTCAATCCTGTTGTGTTCTAGGAGCCTCACATTTCTCTGATGTCTGGGACCTTCCACTGGCTACCCCCAGTTCCTCATCCTCCCTGCTTGGGCATAGGGGAAATCTTCCTGAACAGAAAACCAATGGCTTATGCTTTAAGACTGATGATCTACAAATGGGAACTCTTAAAATTGAAAAACTTCTGTAAAACAAGAGACACTACCAATAGGACAAAACAGCAATCCACACATTGGGAAATGAGCTTTACAAACCTATGTCCAATAGAAGGCTAAGATCAAAATATACAAAGAACTCAAGAATTTAGATTCCAGAGAAACAAATAACCGTTTTAAAAAGTAGAATACAGAGCTAAGTAAAGAATTCTCAATTGAAGAATCTCTAATGGCTAAGAAATACTTAAATGTTCAACATCCTTAGTAATCAGGGAAACGCAAATCAAAATGACCCTGAGATTCCATCTCACATCAGTCAGAATGGCTAAGATTAAAAACTCAGGTGACAACAGGTGTTGGTAAGGAACTGATGCAGAGAAAGAGAAACTCTCCTCCATTTCTGGTGTGATTGCAAGCTAGTAAAACCACTTTGGAGATCAGTCTGGAAGTTCCTAAGAAAATTGTAAATAATTCTACCAGAAGACTCAGCTATACTGCTTCTGAGCACATACCTAAAAGATGCTCCATTATATCACAAGTACACATGCTCCACATGCTATGTTCATAGCACCCCTATTTATAATAGCCAGATGCTGGAAACAACCCAGATGTCTCTCAACAGAAGAATGGATTCAGAAAATGTGGTATATATACACAATAGAGTTCTATGCAGTGATTAAAAACAATGACTTCATGAAATTTGCAGGCAAATGAACTAAAAAATATTCTGAGTGAGGTAAGCCAGGCACAAAAGAACACACATGGTATGCACTCAGTAATAAGTGGATACTAGCCCAAAATCTCACAATGCCTATGATACAACCTACAGACCATATGGAAATTAGAAAGAAGGAAGAGCAGGGGGTAAATGCTTCAGACATAAACTGAGGGGGGGGGAGCAGGATGACTGTGGGAGGTGGAAGAAGTACTGGACAATGGAGGGAGAAAGGGGGAGGAGGAAATAAGGGTGGCAGTACCAGAAACTGGAGGAGATGTGAGAGGGGTACAGAGGGTAAGGAAATTGAACAAAATAGGTAGCAAAGAGGATGAAGACCTGAGGTGTGCATTTTACATATAAATGCAGACCTGGCCTCCATGTTCTCTGTGCATCCCTCAGTCCCTACGTGGCGTACCCTGCCCTCAACCTTGAACTTTCTAGCCCAGGGGCTGAGCTGCCATTTTCCCAGAGGCTCCTTCCTGTTTATTCCAGACATTTTGGTCTCCCTCCTCTTTCTCTTTTCTTTTTTCTCTGTTTGCATGCCCTTTCTCTCTTTCTCTCTCCCTCTGCTACCCTTTCCCCATGGGAACCTTCCTGGCCTCAATCTATAGGGCCAGTGAACCCCACCTACCCGCCCCAGCAGCTTCCCAATAAACATGCCTTTAATATAATGTAATCTGCTTGAACTGGCTCAGTTCCCCTGTGGAGAAGTAACCTATCACTGGGCATGTAAAACTATACTGTCATAAACACACAATATAAAATATAATAAATATTTTGAAATAGTAAATCAAAATAGCGAAATAACCAAAAATCAAAGAATGTACAATAATATGGACATCACTGATTATTCTTAATTTAGTTTTGCTATCATCAGGAATTCATAAAATAACATAAATATTTAGCATAATTAGCTTACTTAGTCTTAAAACTAAATTAATGTTAACTGATACTGTGAACACCAAGCTGCTTCAGAAAGCAGGAACCCTTACAACTACTTAGAGATGGAAGGATCCTAAACACTAAGTTAAGTTACCTTCCATTATGTGGCCTTCTGCGCCAACACTACAGAACAATCTCTTACTCTGAGACATCAAGATTAATTTTTCCCTGTCACAAAAAATATTCTGCCTACCAAAGGTACTACCAAGATAAAGAGATTTCAATTTTCAGCCTCTAGTAATACTGTCATTAAAAAAATATTTGATTTGCACATTCTTCATTGGAAGCAATTATTCCATTTTCTGGCAACAGGAATCTGAATATCTGAAAGCATATTTAGGTCCTAAGGGTGCTACCTCATTATGAAGTGTGTTACAGTGCACTGCTCAGAACAAGAAGGGAACAAAAGGCTGTAAAGTCCAATGTATTTTTATATAATGTGTTAATTTTGTTAAAAGCATTTTTGAGGAAAATTACAGGCCATGAAATCTCCTTTTCCCAGTTTGTGATATGTTTCAGAGTATACCAAATGAAAGCATTGATACCTAGTTAGCAAGTGTATTAGTTTCTATGAATACCACATTCATTTTGTGTTATTATTTTCACTGTGTTAAAAGTTATTATTTTGTCCTTTATGCTACAATAATACTTCAGCTACATGTTCGAAGTTGACTCTGTTGCTAAAAAGTCCAAATGATCACACATATTATATAAATATGGTAAACTACATATTTGAAAATATCAGACTTTCTACTATAATATCAGATTTTGCGTAGAAACATATAAATGCAAGAAAATATTATTTAAACAGGCTTATTTAAAATAGATATAACCTATTGTATATGCAGAGAAAATATTGCATACACACCTAGGTCATAACAAAGTATTTCATTTCAAGGAAATAGAATTCATTCATTCATTCTGTAACTCTAAGAGTTATGTAATCTGGGCTAATCTGAATGGTTATCAACAGTACTCCGTAAATCCTTAAATGGAACATGAATATTTGAGATGACTAGCAACAAAGGATTATTTTGAGAATGAAACACATATGTCAAAGAAACAATTTGCTTTGAGTCACTGAACAAAGTGCTGTTTTTAAAAGTGCTAAATAAGACATTAGCTTTTAACGTGATGGCTACTGTTAGTAAAACATGGAGATGTATATTAGTTTTATTTAATTTTTCCCTATATGTATACTCCTAGCTGTATTTCATCAATATCGACTTGAGAAGTCAATATATGCACACTGTCTATTATGTATAATAAACATTCAAATATTGAAATGTATCAAAACACCATCAAAACTATTTTCTACAATACACAAAAACAATACTCTCCTTAATGCAATGGCAATGAGATGGAGCCTGGAAAACAATTCTAGTCACTAGTGTGTTAACTCAACATTTTGAAATTAGTAATTTACACCACTGCTTTGCTAGAAGTGTTTGGAATACAATATGTTTTAAAATTTTCAGCAGGAAAAGGAATAACAACAAAGCATAACAAAATAAATATAATAAGATAAAGGAAAAACCACCATGTTGAATTTGGAAGAGATGGCCAGAAAATAGTGTCAAGAGCAGACAAAAGAATTAGAGAACCATGTAGACTCACAGTCAGGAATCATATAAAAACGCTAAACTGAGAGCTGTAATTGCATGTCAAGATATGGTGGAGAAGTCTCAGGTGGCCATGAGCTTGCCTCTTCAGTCTCTGTTATCTCATTTGTGCTTTGCTTAGTAGATTCAGAGAGTCTTGTCCTTCTGAATTCTTCTATATCCCCTGACTCTGAGAATCTTTCTGCCTCATAGTCCATGGAGTTCCTTGTGTTTTGAGAGGAAGGTCTTGAAGAAGACCTCCCATTTACATTCTCTTTCTGCATTATATCCAGCTGTGAGCATCTGCATCTGTTCCCATCCCATCTGTTACAGGAGGAATATTCTATGATGATGGTTGAATAAGGTACTGATCTACAAATTTAAGATAATATCATTAGTACTCATTATATTGATTTAATAAAAAAAAGTAGTTCATTTAAACCTCAATCCCTGGGTTATCTAGTCTAGTTGTTGGTCAGAAAACAGAGATGGGTATGGGTTCTATCTTATGATATAAGCTTTATGTCAAACCAGACATTGATTTTCCCACAGGTTCTGTGTTAATATTGCATTAGCATATCTTGCAGGCAGGACAAAATAATTCAAAGGTTTTGTGGGTGAGATGGTATTTACATATCTTTTTTGAGAAATCTGAGTTCTCCTGCATCAAAGATAGGTGAAGGCTCTCTATAGGCAGCAACTCAACTTCCCCAATTCAATCGGTTATGTGGGCATTGTCCTCAGCAATGGGATGCTGCTCTCAGTTTGCAAAGAAAAATAAATCCTCCAGAAACTGATGGTGTTGCTATGAGAAATTTAATCATTTTGTTATAATGAATGAAGTGTATCTATGATGAAAGTAAATTACACTTTTAAAAGAATGACATCTGTGAGAGTAAATTAGAGATAATCATTAATTTCATGAAAGATGAAACCAAGGAGAAAAACAAAATATATCAAACTAATAGAATATTATGTTTGAAGTAAACCACTTTGAGAGTCAAATTATTCAAGCCGGGCAGTGGTGGCACATGCCTGTAATCCCAGCACTCTGAGAGGCAGAAGCAGGTAGATGGATTTCTGAGTTCGAGGCCAGCTTGGTCTACAGAGTGAGTTCCAGGACAGCCAGGGCTATACAGAGAAACCCTGTGTCAAAAAACAAAAACAAAAACAAAAACAAAAAACAAAAACAAAACAAAAACAATTATTCAACCAGGAAACTATATATATATATTTGCTACTTTGTATATATTGCACTGAAAATGAGTAATAATCTTTACTAGATTATAATTTGTCATAACTAAAGTTGACCTTAACCATAAAATTTATTTAAGACCACAATATCTTTTGTATTCTTGTAAAATATTTATGTCTCACACATAAACACACACAAACACATACACCATAACATATTTAGATATAGTCAAATGAACTTGTGGTCAGCTTATAGTTTTTGTTGGTATTTGTTTATCATAAGTGTTTTTATTAAATAAGAAATAACTTGAAGATTGGAGAAAAACATTATAAATTTAGAAAATGAGCTTATTGTATGAATTAAAAATGAAATAGAATTGTTCATTATAGTTAGGCAGATGCAATGGTTTCAAGTAGGGGAGAACAATATTTGTTTGCTTTGTTTTGAGATAAAGGCAATGTCGAGCAGGGAATTAAAGATGCAGAGGCAGAGCCCTGTCATGTGACTGACATTGAATGCTACACTATGATTGTTTCCTAACCTTACTATGTCTTAAGGAAACACCAAGAACTCTTCTCCCAAAACTAATTCTATAGTATTATCAAAACAATAATTGTTATTCTGTGATATGTTCATATCATATGTTATTTTGTCATATGTTCACATATATATATATGCAAACACACATATATATGCATACATATATATTTTTTTTAAATCTGTTTAAGTGTTATAGGAAACAAAGGCAAAAAAATATTTCAAAGTCCATTCTTAATGTTTTTACATTTGGTTTTGTTATAGAACAGAATAAAATTTTAATGGAGCAAGTGTGCCTTCTTTTGCATTTAATTTACAGATATCTGACTTCTATTTGCTTCATATACATATATATGTATGTGTGTGAGTATATGTGTGTGTGTGTACATATATATATATATATAATTTAGTCTTTATTTTTTTAATTTATTGATATATTTATTTACATTTCAAATGATTTTCCCTTTTCTGGACCCCCACTCCCTGAAAGTTAGTTGTTGTCCTAGGGTTTCTATTGGTGTGAGGAGACACCATGTCCAAGGCAACTCTGTTTTAGTTTTCTTAGATCATATTGATACTAATTAAATAAATGTCCATTTATGAAGCAAATTAAACATGCTATTTAAAATTTTTAATGAAATGAAGTAATAAAACCTTGAGAACATCTTCTCTACTGTTTATGTTTGTTTGTTTATTGGTTACTTTACATATTTACATTTCTTATTTTTTATTGAGTATCTTCTTCATATACATTGCCAATGGTAAAACCTTTCCCAATTTCCCCCTCCCCAAATCCTCCCTCCCTAAAGATTTCCTACCCCTCCTCCCATACCCTGCCTCCATATATATGCCCCTCTACCTGACACACTCCCACCACCCCACCCACCCACCCCGTCCATTTCCCTTTGTTGGGGCCTCTATTGAGCCTTTACCTGACAAAAGACCATTCCTCCCACTGATGTCCAACAAGGCATTCCTCTGCCACATTTTTTTGCTGGAACCATGTGTACCCCTTGGTTGATGGTTCAATCCCTGGGAGTCTTAGGGTATCTGGGTATCCAAAGTCATTGTTCTTCCTATGGGGCTGTACACCCCTTCAGCTCCTCCGGACCACCCTCCAGATCCTCCGTTGGGGACCCCAAGCCCAGTCCAATAGTTGGTTGCTAGTTTCTGCCTCTGTATTTGTAGGGCTCTGTCAGGGCCCCTTTGAATACAGCCATGGCATGCTCTTTTTGTTACATGCTTCTTGTCATAGTGTCTGAGTTTGGTGATTTTTTTTTTGTAGGATGAATCCCCAGGTAGGGCAGTCTCTGGGTGGCCTTTACTTCAGACTCTGTTTCACACATTGCCTCCCTTATTGCTCCTGTGAGTATTATGTTCCCTTTCTCAGAGAAACCATAGCACCCTCACTTATGTCCTCCTTCTTCTTGAGATTCCTGTGCTGGGAAAATTGTAAATTGTTTTTTTTTGTTTTTTTGTTTTTTTTGAGCTTTTGGACGAGCATCAAATGTTGTCCTCCTTCCAGATTCTCCTCCACAATTTTCCTATCCCATTCCCCTCACCCTTGCTTCTAAGAGTGTGTTCCCATACTCACTTACCACTCTCCCATCACATTTCCCTACACTGGGGCACCAAGGATGCCAGTTAAGGCAATACTGTGCTACATGTGCTGTTGGAGCCATTGGTCCCTCCATGAGTAATCTTTGGTTGGTAGTTTAATCCCTGGGAGCTCTGGGGGTCTGGTTGGTTGCAACTGTCTTTTTTCCTATGGGGCTGCAAACCCCTTCAGCTCTTCCATCCAGTCCTTCTGCTAATTCCTTCATGTGGGTCCCTGTGCTCAATCTGATGGTTGACTATGAGCAACAGCATGTGTATTGATCAGCTTCTGGCAGAGCTTATCAGGGGACAGCTATACAAGGCTCCTGTCAGCAAGTGATTTTTGGCATCAGCAATAATGTCTGGGTTTGGTGTCTGCAGACAGGATGGATTCCTAGGAGGGGCGACCTCCAGATGGCCTCTCCTTCACTCTCTCAGCTCCACTTTTTGTCCCTGAATTTCCTTTAGACAGGAGAAATTCTGCATTAATATTTTTGAGATGGGTGGATGGCCAGAGCCTTCAAATGGGGGCCATGCCTAACCTCTGGATATGGTCTCTACATATTCTCTCTCTCCTTTTTGGGGTACTTTGGTGAATGTCATCCCTTTTGAGTCCTGGGAGCCTCTTGCTTTCCTAGTATCTGTGACTTTCTAATGACTACTCCCAGCTCCCCATCCCCCACTGCTACATACCTCCATTCAATTTCCTGATACTCTGTACTTCTTTCTCCCCTGTCTTCTCTCACACCTGATTCGACCCTCCTTTTTTCCTCTCTCTTCTCTCTCCCTCCTAGGTCCCTCTCTCCCTCTAGCTTCCATGATTATTTTCTTCGCCCTTCTAAGTAAGACGGAAACATCCACACTTAGGTTTTCCTTCTTCTTGAGCTTTATAAGGCCTCTGAGTTTATTGAAGGCATTCTGAAATTATTTCCTAGTATTCTCTTATCAGTAAGTACATACTATGTGTGTTCTTTTGTGACTGGCTTACCTCACTCAGGATGATTATTTTCTAGTTCCATCCATTTGCTTGCAAATTTCATGAAGTTATTCTTTTTAATTGCTGAGTTGTATAAATATTTTCTGTATTCATTCCTCTGTTGATGGACATCTCACTTGTTACTAGATTCTGGCTATTATAAATAAGGCTGTTGTGAACATAGTAGAGCATATGTCCTTGTTCTATGTTAGAAAATCTTTTGGAAACATGCCCAAGAGTGGTATATCTGGATCCTCAGGTAGTACCATATCCAATTTTCTGAGGAAGCACCAAACTGATTTCCAGAGTGGTTGTATTGGCTTGCAATCCCACCAAGGCAACTCCTATAAAAGACAAAATTTAATTGAGGCTGGCATACACTTTCAGATGTTCAGTCCATTATCATCACACCAGGAAGTATGACTGCCTCTAGGAAGGCATAATACAGGAGAAGGAACTGAGAATTCTATATCTTGATCCAATGCAGCCAGAAGAGAATTCCTTTCCTTAGACTCCTAAGAGGAGACTCACTGGGTAGAGCCTAAATACAAGAGGAGACCTCAACCCATACACCCCACAGTGACAAAAGGCTAGACCTCAGCTAACCAGGCCAAACCTCCTAATAGTAGCACTTTGCATGGTCCAGTCATATTCAAACCACTGAAACTACCACAGATATAAAAGTGTGTGTGTGTGTGTGTGTGTGTGTGTGTGCATTTGTGTTTTCAGGGGTGACCATTTAATTGGAAAACCAATTGGTATTATCTACCCTGAATAAGATTTTTCCCTCCCTTTTAGGCTGGCTTAGTTACAAATTTTTCTTTATATAGGGTGGAGACCTTGAGGATATTCCACCACTCACTTTGCCACTCTATCATTGTTTTTCTTGTATTTCTACTTAATTATTATAGAAAATATAAAGTAGACCATACACATTTCCTTCTACCTGTGTGATTACCAGAAGTAGAAGTCATGCTTAGGCTTGTCTAGAAATTAATGTACATGTGTCATTGGATGATATATAGAATACAATCACTGTTATTATACATGTAGTATAGCTATCTTATTTGAAATGAAATAGTCCATTCTAGAGGAAAGAGGGAAGCTCATAATATGCATGAAGGAAATTAAATTAACTAAACTTTCCTCTTGAGGCAATGAAAGTCAATATAATCCCTCATATCTGAAACAACAATTTAAATTCTTTTCCTAGATGAAGAGTCTGCTGAAACCTAATACTTTGTATCATCCTCCTTTAAGATACACTTAGTTTAATTTTAAAATAGTAAGGTATTTGTTCCTAATGAAATTTAAGTTTTTGACTTAAACAGTTTTTATAATATGAGAACTATGCAATTTAATTTAACTTAATTTAATTTATTCTCATTTCATAGAAAAAAATCATAATCACAGTCTTCCCTCACTAACCTTCTCCCAATATTCCCCACATGTCCCTTATTTCTCAGGTCTCCTCCTCTGTTTCCCTCCAGAAAAAAGCAAGCCTTCTGGTAATATCAACCATACTCAGCATAAGAAGCTGCAATAAGACCAGATATAAACCCTCATATCACACTGGATGAGGAAACCACTAGAAGAAAAAGTATCCCAAGAGCAGACAAAAGAGTCATAGAGACTTCACTCCCATTTACTATCTATATGTATGAATTATTTTGCTATTTGCAAACAGATAATCAAGCATTCATAACTGTACAATCATTATATATTCATTACACTCTCAGCAGCAATATTTCTTACACTTGTAGTGTACTATATCAAATAGAAACATTTTGCTCTAGTTTTTATGGTAAGAAGGAATAAGCTTTATTATTCCTACTCTTGTGCTTTCTTTAAGATCAAATGAGAGGTTTTTAATAAAGCATCTTATGCAAAAAAGAAAAAAGTTCAACGAAACACCAAAGTTAAAGAACCAGAACATGTTTACAGTGGGCCTGGTATAGACCCATGCAGAATCTGTGATTGCTGCTTCAGTGTCTGTGAGATCCTGTGATCCCTGCTTAGTTGAGTCTGTGGATTAGAGTTCTTCTGTTGTCCTTGGCCTCTCTGCTACAGACAATCCCAAATCACACCCTAAATGCCCATTTATGTCAGAGGTATTCTCTTCCTTCATCCCTCCTATCCCCATCTGATCCCTCCCGCCCCCCATTTCCATCATCATTCACCGCAGTCCACCAACAAAATCGGCTCAATTACCCCTCTCAAGGTGTTCCATGAGTTCCTACAGAAACCACTTCTATTTAACTCCCTTCTCTGAATTTGTGGATTATAAGGTGATTAACCTCTACTTAACAGCTAATATGCACATCTAAATGAATATATATTGTGTTTATCTTTCTGTGTCTTAGTTACCTACCTCTTGAAATTTTCATATCATTTATTTCCTAACAGCTGAGTAATTCTTCATTGTGTAAATTTACCACATTTTCTTTATTAATTCTTCAGTTGAGAATAATATTGGATATTGAGGGTTTTTATAATTACTGGCTATCAGGGATAAAGCCATTATAAACCTAGGAAGATCAATTTCAAAAGATTTTATTTTTGGACAGAGCCCAAATCTTCAAACATAAATAGTAAGTGCTTCATTTTTGAGAAGGCATGGGCTACAAAATCATGTTTCTGCATTTTGTAAGGAAATAATAAAAGCTGAATTTAATATTAAACATACCACTCTCTTACTCCAAATTTCTTTCATTTTTCCTAAGCAGAACACTTCACTGCACCCTTTTCCCTGGCAGTTTTCTCATTATTATAATGCTCATTTCATATCCTGCTCATAATTATCCCAGGACTAAACTTAACATCAAAAAATCTCATTTGATTTTATTTTTGGGTTCATAATGGAATTTTCTCCATGAGAAAAAGTCCAAGCAATGGAAATCTCCAAAACTCTCTCTATCTCTCTCTGTCTCTCTCTGTCTCTCTGTTTCTGTTTCTGTTTCTGTCTCTGTCTCTCTGTCTCTCTGTCTCTGTCTCTTTCTCATTTTATTATTAGGCAAGAAAAAATGAAGTGCTACATAATTTTATTGGTAAACTATAGAAAGGAGGACAAATCACACATCTAGAATAAATGTAGAATAGCTCTACCTTAATTCCTAATGGAACAAAGTATTCATCAAAGACACAGTCTCCACTCTGAATACCTCAAACTCCTTCATTTCAGCTTTTTAGTATAACACAGAAGACAAAATATTAATCTGAAATAGAGACAGATAGATATAATAGAAAAATACTATTATGATGCAATTTAAGGTACAAGAAATCATAATGGACCAAAACAAACCTAATACAAAGACAGTATTAAAGCTTATAAGTCAACCATATAATTGATTCCAAAACAGACCTCAACATATATAAGAAGACTGAAAGATTTCCATGCTTCCTATGAGATTACTAATGATTATAGCTGGTCTTCAATAGTAACAAAAACAACAGAAATCATATATACACATGAAAGCTGAACAATACTCTACTCAGTGATAACTTGGTCAAGGAAGATATAAGGAAAGAAATCAAAGACTTTTTTGAATTTATTGAAAATGAAGGCACAACATACCCAAACTTATGGGACATAATGAAAGCAGTGCTAAGAGAAAATTCATAGCTCTGAGTGTCTTCAAAATGAAACTGGAGAGAGCAGACAGTAGCAGGTTAACAGCATATCTGAAAGCAGTAGAACAGAAAAAACTAATACACCCCAGAGGAATAGATGGCAGGAAATCATCCAACACAGGGCTGAAATTAACCAAGTAGAAACAAAAAGAACTAAAAAGAATCAACAACCCCAGGACTTGGTTCTTTGAGAAAATCAACAAGATAGATAAATCCTCAGCCAGACTAACAAGAGGGCACAGAGATAGTATCTAAATTAACAAAATCAGAAATGAAAAAAAGAGATATAAGAACAAAAACTGAGGAAAATCAAAAAATCATCAGATCCTACTACAAAAGTCTACACATAACACAACTAGAAAATCTGGATGAAAAGGACAATTTTCTAGACAGATACCAAATACCAAAGTTAAATCAGGATAAGATATACCATCTAAAGGGTCCCATAACCCCTAAAGAAATTGAAGCAGTCATTGAAAGTCTCCCCCAAAAAGCACAGGACAAGATGGTTTTAGTGCAGAATTCTATCAGACCTTCAAAGAGGACCTAACACCAATATTCTTCAAACTATTCCACAAAATAGAAACAGAAGGAACACTCCCCAAGACGTTCTATGAAGCCAAAATTATGCTAATGCCAGAACCACAAAGATCCAACAAAGAAAGAGAACTTCAGACCAATATCCCTTATGAATATCAAAGTAAAAATAGTCAATGATATTCTTGCCAACTGAATCCAAGAATACATCAAAATGATCATTTACCACAATCAAAGTAGGCTTCATCCCAGTGATGCAGGGATAGTTCAATATCAGAAATTCATCAATGTAATCCACTACACAAACAAACTCAAAGAAAAAAAAAAACAAAACAACATGGTCATTTCATTAGATGCTGAAAAAGCTTTTGACAAAATTGAGCATCCTTTCATGTTAAAAGTCTTGGAAAAATCAGGAATTAAAGGTCCATACCTAAACATAGTAAAAGCAATATACAGCAAATCAGTAGTCAACATCAAACTAAATAGAGAGAAACTTGAAGCAATCCCACTAAAATCAGGGACTAAACAAGACTGCCCTCCTTCTCCCTATCTATTCAATAGAGTACTTGATGTTCTAGCTAGAGGAATGAGACAACAAAAGGATGTCAAAGGAATGCAAGTTGGAAAGGAAGAAGTCAATCTATCACTAGTCTCTAATGATGTGATAGTATATTTAAGCGACCCCAAAAACTCCACCAGAGAACTGCTACAGCTGATAAACAACTTTAGCAATATGGCCTGATATAAAATTAATTTAAACAAATCAGTAGCCTTCCTATTCTCAAAGAATAAACAGGCTGAGAAAGAAATCAGGGAAACTACACCTTTCAGAATAATCATAAACAATATAAAGAATCTTGTTGTGACTCTGACCAAACACATGAAAGATCTGTATGACAAGAACTTCAAATCTCGAGTTCTTTGCATATATTGGATATTAGCCCTCTATCAGATGTAGGGTTGGTGAAAATCTTTTCCCAATTTGTTGGTTGCCGATTTGTCCTTTTGACAGTGTCCTTTGCCTTACAGAAACTTTGTAATTTTATGAGGTCCCATTTGTTAACTCTTGATCTTAGAGCATAAGCTATTGGTGTTCTGTTCAGGAACTTTCCCCCTGTTCCCATGTCCTCAAGGGTTTTTCCCAGTTTCTTTTCTATTAGTCTCAGTGTGTCTGTATTTATGTGGAGATCCTTGATCCACTTGGAGTTGAGTTTAGTACAAGGAGATAAGAATGGATCAATTCACATTCTTTTGCATGCTGACCTCAGAAGTTAGAACCCAGGGAACCAAATAACCCTATTAAATAATGGGGTACAGATCTAAACAAAGAATTTTCACCTGAAGAAATTCTGATGGCCAAGAAGCACCTTAAGAAATGCTCAACATCATTAGTCATTGGTGAAATGCAAATCAAAACAACCCTGAGATTTCACCTCACACCAGTCAGTATGGCTAAGGTTAAAAACTCAGGAGACAGCAGGTGCTGGTGAGGATGTGGAGAAAGAGGAATACTCTTCCACTGCTGGTGTGGCTGTAAGATGGTACAACCACTTTGGAAATCAGTCTGGCGGTTCCTCAGAAAACTGGACATGACACTTCCGGAGGACCCTGCTATACTTCTCCTGGGCATATACCCAAAGGATTCCCTGGCATGCAATAAAGACACATGCTCCATTATGTTCATAGCCACCTTATTTATAATAGCCAGAAGCTAGAAAGAACACAGATGTCCCTCAAAGGAGGAATGAATACAGAAAATGTGGTATATTTACACAATGGAATACTACTCAGCAATTAGAAACAATGAATTCACAAAATTTTTAGGCAAATGGTTGGATCTGGAAAATATCATCCTAAGTGAGGTAACCAAATCACAAAAAAATACACATGGAATGCAATCTCTGATAAGTGGATATTAATTAGCCCAGAAGCTCTGAATACCCAAGGCACAATTAGCATAAGAAATGACTCCCATGAAGAAGTATGGAGAGGATCCTGATCCTGGAAAGGCTTGATCTAGCTTTGGAGGGGAGTATCAGGACAGAGAAAAAGGAGAGAGGTGATTGGAGAATGAGTGGAAAAAAGAAGGTTTATGGGACATATGGAGAGGGGGGAAATGGGAAAGGGGAAATCTTTGGAATGTAAACAAATAATATAGAAAATAAAAATATATAATTAAATGAAAAAAGAACTTCAAGTCTCTGAAGAAAGAAATTAAATAAGACCTCAGAAGATGGAGTGATTTCCCATGCTAATAGATTGGCAGGATTAATATAGTAAAAATGGCCATCATGCCAAAAGCAATCTATAGATTCAATACAATCCCCATCAAAATTCCAACTCAATTCTTCATAGAGTTAGAAAGAACAATTTACAAATTCATCTGTATTAACAAAAAATTCAGAATAGCAAAAACTATTCTCAGCATTAAAGAACTTCTGGGGTAATCAGCATCCCTGACCTCAAGCTGTACTACAGAGCAATGGTGTTAAAAATGTATGGTTTTGGTACAGTGACAGGCAGGTAGATCAATGGGATAGAATTGAAGACCCAGAAATGAACCCACATACCTATGATCACTTGATCTTTAACAATGGAGCTAAAATTATGCAGTAGAAAAAAGACAGCCTTTTCAACAAAAGGTGCTGGTTCAATGGAGGTTAGCATGCAGAATAATGAAAATAGATCAATTCTTTTTTTTTTTCATATCTATTACCTAATAAGTTAATGTGCATGTGGTACAAACAATAAAATCTCTTCTCTTGACAAATTCACAGTGTGCAATACAGTATCATCCACTAAATAGATCAATTCTTATCTTCTGGTACAAAGTTCAAATCGAAGTGGATCAAGGACCTCCACATAAAACCAGACACACTGAAACTATAGAAAAGAAACTGAGGAAGAGACTTGAGCACATGTGCACAGGGGCAATTTTCCAGAACATAACACCAATAGCTTCTACTCTAAAATCAAGAATCGACAAATGGGACCTCATAAAATTACAAAATTTTTGTAAGGAAAAGGACACTGTCAATAGTACAGCATTGCAACCAACAGATTTGAAAAGATGTTTACCAATCCTACATCCAACAGGGGGCTAATATCCAATATATACAAAGAACTCAAGAAGTTAGACTTCAGAGAATCCGATAAACCTATTAAAAATGGGGTACAGAGAAATGTTCAACATCCTTAGTCATCAGGGAAATGGAAATCAAAACAACCCTGAGATTTCACCTCACACCAGTTAGAATAGCTAAGATAAAAAAAAAAAAAAAAAAAAAACTCAAGAGACAGCAGGCACTGCCAAGGATGTGGAGAAAGAGGAACACTCCTCCACTGCTGGTGGGATTGCAAGCTGGCACATCCTTTCTGGAAATTGGTTTGACAGTTCCTCAGAAAATTGGGCATAATTCTACTGGAGTACCCTGCTACACTACTTCTGGGCATATATCCACATGATTCTCCAGCATGTAATAAGAACATGCTCCACTATATTCATACCAGCCTTATTTATAATAACCAGAAGCTGGAAAGAACAAAGATGTGTCTCAACAGAGGAATGGATACAGAGACTTTGGTACATTTACTTAATAAAATACTACTCAGCCATTAAAAACAACGAATTCATGAAATCCTTAAGCAAATTGATAGAACTAGAAAATAATATCCTGAGTAAGGTAACCCAATCACAAAAGAATACACTTAGTATGCACTCAGTGATAAGTAGATATTAACCCAAAAGCGTGGAATACCAACAATACAATTTACAGACCAAATGAAGCTCAAGGAGAAGGAAGAACAAAGTATGGATTCTCTGGTTCTTCTTAGAAGGGGGAGCAAAATACCCACAGGAGGAGATAAAGAGACAAAGTGTGGATCTGAGACTGAAGGAAAGACCATCCAGAGACTGCCTCACCTAGGGATCAATCCCATATACAGTTACCAAACCCAGACACTATTGTGGATGTCAATAAGTGCTTTCTGACAGAAGCCCAATACAACTGTCACCTGTAAAGATCTGTCAGTGAAGGAAAAATACAAAGTGTGACACTCTCAGCCACACATTTAACTGAGCACAGAGTCTCCAATAGAGAAGCTAGAAAAGGACCCAAGGAGTTAAAGGGGTTTGAAGCACCATAGGAGGAGCAACAATACCCACCCCCAGTCAACCCAGAGCTCCCAGGGACTAAACCACCAACCAAAGAGTACCCATGGAGGGACCCATGGCTCCAGATGCATATATAACAGAGGATAGCCCTGTTGAACATCAAATGGAGGAAAGGCCTTTGGTCCTGAGAAGAATAGATGCCTCAGTATAGGGGAATGCCAGGACAGGGAAGTGGGATTGGGTAGATTGGAGAGTGGGTGGGGGGGAGGGAGAAGGGGGGATGTGTTATGGGCATTGGAGGGGTCTAAACCAGGAAATGGGACAACATTGGAAATGTAATTAAAGAATATAACTAGTAAAAGAATGTAATAATAATAAAAAAGCTCACCAGTCTTCACAATCAGTGCTGCTTATCAGATATTACAAAACTATGTATTCAGTCTACATAGGGATAATACATAGATTCATACAGAAGAATATACAAGCTGCTTAGTGAAACCACATTTATATAATAAAAATCTTTTCCTTAATTATTAAGCCATGTTAATGTGGTCTAGTTAGTCATCTATCTGCCTATTATATAATACTGAATCTCAAAAGTAAATGATACATATTTCAACATAGCTCTGACAACAAAGTTTAACTTCATTGAGATTAAAACAACAAGAATGAAAACATATTTCAACAGCATAACATTTCACACAGAGGAGCTATTTAGGTATTTGTATTCAGTCTGAGAATTCTACTTAATACTGTGTGATAGCCAATGCTACTACTTGTGCTTTGTTTGCTTTGTTCTTAAAAGAATTTAAATCATCAAAGGCAGGAAATTAAAAATCTGGAGCTGAAATTGAAAATTTAAAGGACAGAATAAAACATGTAAGCAGAAAATGAAAATGTTTTTTACCAAGTTGGATATTAATTATGAGATAATTATTAAAAATATAGATATGTAAATATATAAAGTTAGGAAACAGGTTTTAAAAACATTAATTCTAGGAAGCATGGAATAGAAATAGCAGGTATTATTATATTTTATTTTAAACTAATAAGCTATTATAGTATGATATTTGTATCATGAATTATGCTACAACCAAGTTATTTTAATTCTATTAGGAGTCAACTTCTAATCTAATATTATATTCTGTTAGCAATATAAAGAGAAAAATATTGTGACAAATTCTGGTACAGTATTTGAAATCTCTTCCCTCAGTAAGATCATCCTGCCAAAAAAACACTCAGTTCAAATCAATAAGTATAGAACTCCAGGAAAAGATAGGTCAGAATGAATTGAGACAGTCTTAAAGTACAAAGAACAAAAATAAATCTTCCATAATTCTGAAAGCTTTCTGTTTTATTCAATCATAGAATGCACCTGAATATAACTCATTGAAAAGGGTGCCATTTGTGAATTACAGGTCTCTTACCCATGGGGGCTTGTTGCTAAAAAACAAAAAGATCCTACTTTATTTCTTTCTCCTTTTAAAAGTCCCATAAGAAATGTGTTGGCTGGTCATTTGCGTCCTCATTCTTTCTTTTTCGAAAAATCAGTGAACAGTCAAGTGATATGATTCTTGTATTGTAAGAAAGAATAGATAGGAAAGTACTCCTTTCTATCACTTTGTAAAACTTTTTAAAAGCATTACACAATACATACCTGTGAGCCTCACTATGATGTACAGCCAGCTCCGGAGTCAAGGTGCTCTTCTGATTGATGAAAGGGCCCATGGAGATGTACTATCCACAGATAATCAGTCTTAGGAAATCAGGAGCAAGAAAGGAAATTGCAGGGCTAGGAAGATGCTTCCATTAGTGGAATACTTGCCTCACAAATTTTGAGTTCTGAATTCATGTAGCAAGAAATTACATAAAAAGAAAGACACAGTAAAAATGTGTAATTCCAATAGTGGATTGATAAGGATCTGAGACAGGCCCATTCCTTCCTGGAAGCTTATTGGACAGCTTGTCAAACTATGTAGTGACTTTCCAGAACAGTGAAAGACCCTACTGAAATGAAAAGGTAGGAAGCACTGAAATGCTGAACATCCAAGGATTTTTTAAACTTGCACATTATTCCAAGTCAGGAACAACTGCAATGCCCTATACCTTCAATCCAAAACTGTTGACATATTAAAGGAGCTTGAACAAAGAACATTATTGAAAGGGATATCAAAGTATTTGCATTAATGAATAAAAATGCCTTTAATAGATCATGTGACTCTCAACAAGTTGAATATTTTAATAAGTTACTGACAAAAACAAATTAATTTAATTGTATATTACATTTAATAACAGTTCTAAATAGTATAATGCTATGCAAATTTTGTGAATATTTATCAACATAACTATGGCAATATGATCATAATCTATAATCATATTATCTAAACAAAATTGCCAAGTTAGGAAACATTAATAGAAGTTGTATTCAAAAAATTTTTCCTGAAGACATGGTTATCAACAGTAAATTAAAACTGATAGGAACTCTTAGGGACAGAGGGCTGTGAGATATCCTTAGGAACCCATGACTCCAGCCGCACATGTAACAGAGGATGGCATTGTCTGCCACCAGTAGGAGGAGAGGCCCTTGATCCTGTGAAGGCTCAATCCCTCAGTGTAGGGGAATGCCAGGGCATTGAGGGGGGAGTCGGTTGATAGGAGGAACAGCATACTCATAGAAAAAGGCAAAGAGGGGAGAGGGGATCTGTAGAGGAACATGGAAAAGGGAATAGCATTCAAAATGTAAATAAAGTATCCAACAAATGATAGAAACTATGAGACAAAGCAACTGTAAAAGAAATATATATTTGTATCTATTATATTATCTATTATCATTTATTGTTTATATATTATATATTAATGACATGCTATATTACATATTACACATTATGTTACATATAATACATATTACATGTTGCACATTGTACATTACACATTACAAATATACATCACACCTCACACACTATAATAATATATTGTTATAATATATTGTTGCATGTTATATGTTATATATATTATATTTTTATTCAGAAAGTATAGAAAAGTAGGATTGTGTTACATATAACCATTTTGATTTACTTTTTATTGTTATTATAGTTATATATTATACAAAATTATTTTTATAGTTATCTACATATGTAGACACATACATATAGAAACATATGTATACACTTTAATGTTGCATAGACTTGGACATACAGATTTCCCTGTATTGTATACATGCACATATTCCTTTTCTTTACTTATCTACACATATACATTCGTATATCCATATCATCTATATCTATGTGTATGCTAGGATAAATATAAATACTGAATGATGATAAACTTTCAGTAGAAAAGGAGTAGACAGAACTGAGTAGGATCTGATCTAGTTTAAGTCAAAAGCTCTGTACCTTTATATCAGGAAGCAATTGTAAACATTTTTAGAAATTTGCTTTCATTGGATCTTTTCCTCTCAGTCCCATAACTAAATGAAAGTGACTCTTCTGAAGTGAACTGCAGATGTGCTGTGCTAACTAAAATGGACTCTTGGTATGTAAACTGCAGATGTTCTGTAAATATGAGACAACTGATAGTCCTTGATCCTACAAAACCATCCTTTGAGTTTTAAAATATAATCATTGACTAATTAAAAATTATACAGAATTGTCTTCTGATTTTTCTTTCTTAAAATTATAGTACTATAGAACCATTCTTATCTTCTTGTACAAAGCTCAAGTCCAAGTGGATCAAGGACCTCCATATAAAACCAGATACACTGAAGCTAATAGAAGAGAAAGTGGGGAAGATTCTCAAACACATGGGCTCAGGGGAAAGGTTCCTGAGTAGAACACCAATGACTTATGCTTTATGATCTGCAACAGATAAATGGAATCTCATAAAATTGCAAAGCTTCTGTAAGGCAAAGGACACTGTCAATAGGACAAAAAAACCCCCAAAAAAACAAAAACAAACAAAAACAAACAAACAAACAAACAAAAAGCCCCAACAGATTGGGAAAAGATCTTTACCAATCCTACATTCAATAGGAAGCCAGTATTAAATATATACAAAGAACTCAAGAAATTAGACTCCAGAGAATCAAATAACCCTATTAAAAATGGGATACAGAGCTAAACAGAATTCTCAACTGAGGAAACTTGAATGCCCAAGAAGGACATAAAGAATTGTTCAATATCCTTAGTTATCAGGGAAATATAAATCAAGACAACCCTGAGATTCCACCCCATACCAGTCAGAATGGCGAAGATCAAAAACTAAGGAGACAGCAGATACTGACAAGAATGTGGAGAAAGAGGTACACTGCCTTATTGTTGGTGGGATTGCAAGGTGGTACAACCACTGTGGAAAACATTCTAGCTGTTCCTTAGAAAACTGAACATAGTACTACCTGAGGACCCAGCTATACCACTCCTGGCCATATACTCCGAAGATGCTCCAACATATAACAAGGTCACATGTTCCACTATGTTCATACAGCCTTATTTATGATAGTCAGAAGCTGGAAAGAATCCAGATACCCCTCAACAGAGGAATAGAAATCGAAAATGTGGTACATATACACAATGAAGTACTACTCAGTTATTAAAATCAATGACTTCATGAAATTACTAGGCAAAAGGATGGACCTGGAAAATATCATCCTGAGTGGGATAACACAAAAGAACACACATGGCACACTCACTGATATGTGGATATTAGCCCCAAAGCTAGGAATACCCAAGATACAATTCACAGAGCACGTGAAGCTCAAGAAGAAGGAAGACCAAAATGTAGACACTTCAGTCCTTCTTAGATGGGGTAACAAAATACTCAAGGGAGGGAATATCTAGACAAAGTGTAGAGCAGAGACTGCCCCACCTGGGGATTCATCTCATATATATTCACCATACCCAGACACTATTGTGGATGCCAAGAAGTGCTTGCTGACAGGAGCCTAATATAGCTGTCTCCTGAGAGGCTCTGCCAGAGCCTGACAAATACAGAGGTGGATACTAACAGCCAACCATTAGACTAAGCACAGGATTTCCAAAGGAGGAGTTAGAGAAAGGACTGAAAAAGATGAAGGGGTATGCAACCCCATAAGAAGAACAATATCAACCAAACAGACCCACTAGAGCTTCCAGGGACTAAACCAACCAAAGAGACCTGTGGCTCCAACAGCATATTTAGCTTATATAACTTGTTGGGCATCAATAGGAAGAGAGGCCTTTTGTCCTTGATGGCTTGATGCCCCAATCTAGGGAAATGCCAGGGCAGGGCAGCAGGAGTATGTGAGTGGGTAGGGGAGCACTTTCATAGAACAGGAGTAAGAGGGATGGGATTGGGCGTTCCAGAGGGTAATCTTGGAATGGTGATAACATTTGAAATGGAGACAAGAAACATGTAGGTGCCTGACTGTGAGAGTAATATTTAGATTCTGTGCAAAACAATTATTTTATAAGGATTGATTTTAATTATTTTAAAGTTATTTGCAAACAGCAAATAATGGAATTATCAACATTATTTTATTTTCATGTCCAGAAATAAAATTGCAAGTATATTTTAAATATGTAAAAATTTAAATTTATAAAACATTTAATATATAATCTAAGGTATAAATTAAATGAACTGTACACTTCCTGAATCATTAATTTATGCTTTTCATTTAAATTTGGAGATTTTTTTATTGTTGTTATTAGTTTGATTTTGAGACAATGCTTCTATGCATAACTCTGGATGTCTTTTTTTTTAATTTTTTTTTATTCGATATAATTTATTTACATTTCAAATGATTTCCCCTTTTCTAGCCCCCCCCCCACTCCCCGAAAGTCCCATAAGCCCTCTTCTCTTCCCCTGTCCTCCCTCCCACCCCTTCCCAGTTCCCCGTTCTGGTTTTGGCGAATACTGTTTCACTGAGTCTTTCCAGAACCAGGGACCACTCCTCCTTTCTTCTTGTATCTCATTTGATGTGTGGATTATGTTTTGGGTATTCCAGTTTTCTGGGTTAATAAACCACTTATTAGTGAGTGCATACCATGATTCACCTTTTGAGTCTGGGTTACCTCACTTAGTATGATGTTCTCTAGCTCCATCCATTTGCCTAAGAATTTCATGAATTCATTGTTTCTAATGGCTGAATAGTACTCCATTGTGTAGATATACCACATTTTTTGCATCCACTCTTCTGTTGAGGGATACCTGGGTTCTTTCCAGCATCTGGCAATTATAAATAGGGCTGCTATGAACATAGTAGAGCATGTATCCTTATTACATGGTGGGGAATCCTCTGGGTATATGCCCAGGAGTGGTATAGCAGGATCTTCTGGAAGTGAGGTGCCCAGTTTTCGGAGGAACCGCCAGACTGATTTCCAGAGTGGTTGTACCAATTTGCAACCCCACCAGCAGTGGAGGAGTGTTCCTCTTTCTCCACACCCTCTCCAACACCTGCTGTCTCCTGAATTTTTAATCTTAGCCATTCTGACTGGTGTAAGATGAAATCTTAGGGTTGTTTTGATTTGCATTTCCTTAATGACTAATGAAGTTGAGCATTTTTTAAGATTCTTCTCCGCCATCCGAAGTTCTTCAGGTGAGAATTCTTTGTTTAACTCTGTACCCCATTTTTAATAGGGTTGTTCGGTTTTCTGGAGTCTAACTTCTTCAGTTCTTTATATATATTGGATATTAGCCCTCTATCTGATGTAGGATTGGTGAAGATCTTTTCCCAATTTGTTGGTTGCCGATCTATCCTCTTGATGGTGTCCTCTGCCTTACAGAAACTCTGTAACCTTATGAGGTCCCATTTGTCAATTCTTGCTCTTAGAGCATACGCTATTGGTGTTCTGTTCAGAAACTTTCTCCCTGTACCGATGTCCTCAAGGGTCTTACCCAGTTTCTTTTCTATTAGCTTCAGAGTGTCTGGCTTTATGTGGAGGTCCTTGATCCATTTGGATTTGAGCTTAGTACAAGGAGACAAGAATGAATCAATTCGCATTCTTCTGCATGCTGACCTCCAGTTGAACCAGCACCATTTGTTGAAAAGGCTATCTTTTTTCCATTGGATGTTTTCAGCCTCTTTGTCGAGGACCAAATGGCCATAGGTGTGTGGGTTCATTTCTGGATCTTCAATCCTGTTCCATTGATCCTCCTGCCTGTCACTGTACCAATACCATGCAGTTTTTAACACTATTGCTCTGTAGTATTGCTTGAGGTCAGGGATACTGATTCCCCCAGATTTTCTTTTGTTGCTGAGAATAGTTTTAGCTATCCTGGGTTTTTTGTTGTTCCAGATGAATTTGATAATTGCTCTTTCTAACTCTGTGAAGAATTGAGTTGGGATTTTGATGGGTATTGCATTGAATCTGTATATTGCTTTTGGCAAAATGGCCATTTTAACTATATTGATTCTACCGATCCATGAGCGTGGGAGGTTTTCCCATTTTTTGAGGTCTTCTTCCATTTCCTTCTTCAGAGTCTTGAAGTTCTTGTCATACAGATCTTTCACATGTTTGGTAAGAGTCACCCTGTGGAACTCCTTATGTAAACCAGTTTTCCACTTGAACTCAGTTAGATCCTCCTGCCTCTGTCTCCTCAGTGCTGGAACTAAAGTCATATTTGACCACATCTGACTAACTTTTTAATTTTTTTCAACTTCTGTTTTGCAAAAAGAAAACAAAAAGTTTTATTAAAATGTACAATAATCAAAAGACTGACACTAATATGGATGCTATGGTGTGCTTACACACAGGAGTCTAGTTTGGACCAGCAAGTTATGAGAGGCCCAACAAGTAGAGAGAAAAAAATTCTACAGTAAATTCTTATCATAAATGTTTATTATCAGAAACAAAATCAATATAACAAATTGAACTAATAGTTTAATAAATACTATTAAGGCAGACATGTGTTTTATCAGTTATTAGTGTTGAGTTTGCTATTTTTACAGTGTGTTGAGATGGGTCTTTGGGAGATGCTAGGTTCTTAATTTCCTACTTTTAGAACTGGACTGGTTCATCTCTCTCAGGAATAAAGAAGTTTGTAATCTTCTAGATCTAGATTAGGGTCAGAGGGAATGAGCTGTTACAAACTGACAAAATCTTTTTATTTTATCTGCTTCCAATGCTAAAGAAACTTGTTCTTCTATTTCCCTAACAATGGGTCAAAAGCCTTTATCAGAAATTTTATTTTAGCAACAGATATGTAACTAAAGGCAAAACCCATAGCATATTTTGATAATTTATTATGTCTATTTTAATTTGCCACTTTTACTGAATTTAATAATTTCGTGGATACTTATTGATAAAGGCACCTTGGCAAAGGTGCATCAGTAATGTTCTACGTGGTATGCATGGCCATGTGCCAAGGGAATATGTGAGTGTGTGTATGTGTGTGTGTGTGTGTGTATGTGTGTGTGTGTGTGTGTGTGTGTGTGTGTGTGTGTGTGTGTGTGTGTGTAAAGTGTTAGACTTCAGAGTGTGCTTAAGGGCAAGTATTTGAATAAATGTTTATTAAGGGTAAACTCCTGAAACTTGTTTGCATAAGTTGTTCCTTAGGGGTTAGGTGCTTAAACTCTCCTTCAGGGATATTGGTTTGCATAAGCTGTTTGCATTTAGATTCCCTTTAGGAGATGTTAATTGCTTGAGCTGCCATTAAAGTGTGGAGATTTAGATCCTTTTAAAGTAATACCCTGGAGTGTGACTGAGTAGAGATGCTGAGATGAATTTGAATAAGTTTGAATCCTGGAGGTTTCCTGTAGGATGGATAAACCAGGAAGGGAATTGCCTCACTCTAATTACCTGAAGGCAAAATTCTATCCATGCAAGTAGACTCTGTTGTTGTTGTTATAGTGATTTTCTTTACAAAGTGGAGAATGTATTTACACATGAAATATACTTACTAATATATTAGATGACTGCATTGATAGAAATTCACTAAGAACTGTTAATCTGTTTGACTTGTGTCCATTTATGAATGAAGATGTTTATTAAGAATAAAACCATCTTATGTATTGTAAATATTTTTGTAACTTAAACAATATTTTAGTGTGTCTGATCCTAAGACATTTCTTTTCCCAATCCTGCATTTAGACAAAAGCCAACAGTCCCTCTTTGCCTTTTGTTCCCTGTATGCTCTCTTTGGTCCCTGACTAGGAAAGGGAGAGCATAGTGTAGGATGACTGACTTTCTGGTGGATATCTTCAGTTTAGAAGATCACAAGTGTGGTTTCTAAACTGATCTCTTCATCTTTCTTCATAGTTATATGTATAGCCATTTTTGCCTGTTCTTTATATTTCTGTTGTTTAGATATTTTATTTTACTTGTCAACCTAAGCTATGATAGACAGAATTGATCAAACTACAATTAAGTTATCATATGAAAATTTGTTTTAGGTATTATTAGAGTTGACGTCAACAAACCGAAAATGAAGCATATTCTCTTTTATGAGTGGATCATTTCTAAAGAAGTGAAGAATTGAGAAAATGGCTAGTATCACTTACCTAGCAAAGAATTCAACCTAAGGATAGTTTTTAGACTGCAGACTGAAGCAACGACTCCTATTGAAAACCCAACAAGCGGCTTGCATCCCCTATAGATTTCAACTCAATTTCTTCTATCTTTGCCCAATGCTCTACTCAATGTGTCTACTTCTCCATCCCTCATTTCTTTGCATCATTCTCCATTCATGACATTATATATAATTTTTGCATCCTCAAGAATCCTGCTATAGTTCCTTAAGTGTTTTGCATAGTTGGATGTTACCTGTGGTAACATAAATGCAAGAATGTGGAGATGGGTTGTTCCCATGCTCCTTTTAAGCATTAATCATTTTATCTGTATTATAGTACATCTTTGACAAGTTATGACAATTTGGTATGCCAGGATTTGGATTTTATTTTATTTTTTGCTATGACTATTTTATAATAGAGAATAATTGTAAATCTTACATACTCTGAGAAGAGATTCTTTCAAAGAGGATTAACAGCCATGACAAAATTTCACACGGCACATAGGTCCATACTGATGAAATACTTTTACTTAGCAATAGAATAACCACGATACACTGAATACTTAAGATACAAACACTGAAAAATGTTTGCTTTAATTTGGTCAAAAAAATGAAGAACATAATAACTATTAATAAATCCATACCTGAAGTCTATTATCTAACATGCAAAAACATTATTTTAACAGACCAATTTAGTGAAAGACAAATTAATTTTGTTAGTAAGTTGATAGAAGACAACATTGTTAATAACCATTTTCAAAGAGTAGTTATCTTTATTTTTGTCTATATTCTCCATGCCAATAAAAAGATTCTTAGCCATGTTATAGTGGCAGAAGAACACATGAGATGGAAATGTGATGGGGAAAATTTGCTTTGTCAAAGTGACCTTTCAAAATAAATATAGGGGTAAGATATAATGACGCCTGGCCATTTAAAAGTTTAAATAAAAAAATTTCTCTAACATACTGTAAACTGCAGACCAGCTTCTATGTTATTTAAAGGAGACATCTTTATAGTTCCACTTTTATTCTCAACTTATTCTTTTTATTTTTTATCTTGCATTATATATTTAAAAATCATACTTGATAATGTAAGTACATGCACTATAAGTTTTATAAACATGGTTAGGTCATTAAAAATTTACATAAATTACATATGTAATATATAATAATATTTTATATATTATACGTTATATGATATAGATTAGTTCATATATATCATTAATATATAATATTTCACAATTACATCTATCATATATAATTAATATATACTACATTACATAATATATATTGGTATTGATTTTTCTAGTAATGTGCAATATTTGTATTAAAATATTTTTCAGTGATCAAAGAAGTCATTGATTAATATTTCTGTCCCAACTAATCTTCTGTTATCCATTGACTAGACTTTACTGCTGAATGCTAAATACAACTGGCACTTTTCTAAAGCTTTTAAAAGAGACAAAAATGAAGAAAAGTAGACTTTCCTGACTGTATGTCAGAATGCAAGATTCCTCATACATGAACAGGTACAATGGACCATGATGCTAATTTGCAGCTTGTCTGGTAGATAAACAAGGTTTATGTTTTACTATGGGTAGAAAGGACATTAGGCTCAATCTACAAGGGCTCACTTAAGAAAATGTTGAAGTGTAATACCCTTTGTCACTAGATAGTATCCATATGCTCTCCAGTGTGTAAATAGCCTGTAATTGTGAATTACAGAAGTGTGAGAACCAAAACAAAATTTAGAATAATGACATTGTTCTAGTCAGTTTTTAATTTGTTATATGAGGATACCATATTCTATCTCTAGACATTCTCAACCATTATTGGGGCCTGAAGGCTGGAGCCTGGGGATTTTCTATTAGTAACTGAATTGCCTGGGCCTGCCTGGACTTGCCCAGTTCTTAGGCCTCGTCTCCTTAACTGCCAATTTGATGCCTGTCAGAGAATCAGCCTAGCCTTCTCATTACATCAAATAATGGAAATGCCAACTTTTTAAAAATAAAGACTAGACTGTACAAAACAAAATTAAATATAATATTTTTAAAAAATTAAATATATTTTTTAAAAAATTAAAATTACCTGTTTCTTACTTCATTAAGATGAATGTAGATGGAGATTCTATACTATCCTCCTTCCCTAATTAATATAAAAATCACCCAAATTCTCCCTTATGAAAATTTATATCTTTCAAGAACAATACATTTCCTCCTCCCTCTGCAATTCTGACTATAAGTAATTTCAATTTTATTCCATAGCAGGATTTGCTAAATTGGCAGGGTTTGCTGAATTATCTGTCCCACTCTACCCTGACTAAAAATGGACAGCTCTTCCATTGGGAGGAAGAAGAGCAACAGGCTTTTGACTAGATTAATCAAGCTTTGCTCAAGGCCCCTGCTCCAGGACCACTGGATGCCAGCACCTTTATGTGGCAGAGAACAGGGGGATAGACAAGGGAGGGCCCACTCAGTGACTGGGCCACTGGAAGCCACAGTTGCCTATCAAAGAAATTCAACCCTGTTCTGCTGGGTGACCTGCTTGTCTACAGATCTTGGCTCTTGGCAGATAGTGGCAGTAGTGGTGTTTCTAGCTAAAGATGCTGATATATTGACTCTGGGGAAGAATCTGACCATGACAGCTTCCCAAGAGAGCACTGGAGAGCATTATTCTCCAGCCGCTGGACCAATGTCTGAAAAACTGCTGCATGACTCATTATCAGACTCTATGGCTAAACTCAGATTGGGTGACCGTCACATCACCAATGGTCCTCAACATGGCCACTCTGCTACCTGACCCCAACCTCGATCCACCAGCTCATGATTGCCCAGCAGATTCTAGCTGAGGACCAGGACCTAAGGTGACCTAGTTCACTGATGGCAAAAGCTACCTGGTAGAAGGACAATGTAAGGCAGGAGGTGGGGGGACGGCCATTGTGAACGAGCACCAGGTGGTCAGGGCAGAACTGCTTCCTCTGGGAAACAGCCCAAAAGGCAGAGCTAATAGCTTTGACCAAAGCCTTGGACCTGGGACCAGGCACAAAGATCAACATCTACACTGACAGCAGGTATGCCTTCACCACCACACATGTACACAAAGCAGTTTACCAATAGAGGGGACTTTTAACATCACATGGAAGAGAAGTTAAGAATAAGACTGAAATCAACACCCTCCTAAGCACCCTTCTTAGGCCACCCAAAGTGAGCATTATCCACTATCCTGGCCACCAGAAGGGGGAGAACAATATAGCACCCTCCTTAGACCACCAAAAGTGCGCATTATCTACTCTTCTGGCCTCCAGAATGGGGAAAGTCATATAGCTAGAACAAACAACCCAGCTGATAAAGCGGCCAAGGAGGTAGTCTTTAAAGATGTTATACCTGTGCTGATCCAACAACAACAACAACAACAACAACAACAACAACAAAAGCTTAACAAACCAACCAGCAGAGAAGTTAAAGAATGGCCTCATTGAGCCAAGGGCCAGCCCCATTAGTCTACACTAATGAGGAGGCTCAGAGCTCTAGCTACTCTATCAACTACTATCTCAAGAGTGAAGGTCATTAAAAAACCTAAAAGGGAAAAGTCTTCCTCCCTTGGGACCTGAGATCTACTATGATAGATGCATAAATGGACTGACCTGGGCAGCAGAAAATGATAAAAGTCATTAAGGGATCCAGGATGTTCATCATGGACCTAAGATATCTGGTAGATAAAATAATAGAGAGCTGCAAAGTCTGTCAACAGTTGAACACCTACTGCACCAAGATAGGTACATGGAAAAGACCTAGAAAAAATAGACCAGGAGTCTTCTGGGAGATAGATTTTACAGAAGTTAAACCTGAAAAATATGATTATACATATTTACTAGACTTTGTAGATGCTTTGTTCAGAATGTGTAGAGGCTTTGTCCAGGAAACGAAACGGCTCCAGTCATGGCCAAGAAGATCATAGAAGAGATTTTTTCCAAGGTTTCAGATACCCAAGTTAATTTGGTGTAATAATGAACCTGCCCTCCTCTCTCAGGTAAGCCAGGGGCTGGCAAAAATATTGGGGACAGATTGGAGACTTCATTGTGCATAGCATCCCCAGAGTTCAGGCCAGGTAGAAAGGATGAATAGAACCTTAAAAGAGTACTTGACTAAATTGACCTTAGAAACTGGAGGAGACTGGTTGGTCCTCCTTCCCTTGGCCTTGTTCAGAGCCTGGAACACCCCATATTGTTTCAACCTAACACCTTTAGAGATCCTCGATGGAGGCCAGACTAACCTAGAGATTTCCCAAGAAGGAGTTCAAGACGTTTCCAAAAGACTGGTAGCCCTAGAGGCAGTTCATAGAGGAATATGGTCCCAGCTTTCTGCCCTTTAAGATCCAGGAATGACTGAGGGGCCACATCAGTTCCAGGTCAATGACACTGGACCCAGTCCCTGGAACCCTACTTGAAGGGTACCTGCTTGGTATTGCTGATGACCCCTATTACCATAAAGGTGGATATCATGGCTGCCTGGAAACATGCCTCTCACATGAATCCAGTGACCTGTCCATTCACTGAGGACTACCTGTCTTGGAGCACGAAGGAGATAAGCAAGCCTTTAAAGCTCAACATCATTCAGCAGGCCACCAAAGATGAAGAATTTCTTGACTCTAATGGGCTTCTGACTGATAAGGCATAAGGGGCTAAGTGCTGAATCTAGATATCATCAGCCCACTAGACTAGCTTGGATTGTATCATCAACCCTAATAGGAAATAAGGTGGCCAGGGTAACCCAAGACCACCCCTCTTTCACCTGGTGGCCCACCCTAACTTTTGACCTATGTGACCTATTGGCCAAGTTGGACACCTGGGACATCCCAAACCAAGAGGTAAAGGGGGACTTGCCAGAAGTCTCATGCTCACCAATGTCATTCCCAGGAAAGGGGCTGGGAAGAAGGGACATAGGATATGGATACCCCCAATTAAGAGACCACCTGCATGAGGTCCCAATTTATCTATGACCCCAAGATAAGAAATCTAGGTCCTTAGCACATCAGTGTGGAGACCCAGAAAACTCTACTGTACTGCCTGGAGCACTTCAGGAGACACCTACTGGAACCTGAGCTCAAGCTGGGATTTAATCTTAGTGAGCAGATACTCTGGATAAAGGGGACTTCTATACAGCAATTGCAGGGGATATCACAGCTCATTGGGGAAAGTTCATTCAGGGGCACATTCTGACATCTCCTGGGGGAGGTCAAGAGCCCTCAGGGACATGGACTGGAGAAGGTCAATGCCTCAACTTTTCTTGCAACCAAATCACTGTGCACTTTACCCAGAAAGGGAGAGAGGCCAAGAATAGATGTCTAAAGAATAGGACATGGGGCCTCAGACTATACAAGGAAGGAAATGATGATGGATTCCTTTTTACAATTAAATTCAAGACAGAAGTCCCTACCATCCCTGTGGGACCCAATAAAGAGGTTGTGGGTATCCCCCATAAGCCACCCAAGCTTATGATCCTGGTACCAACTCCCGTAGGGTCAACTACTCTCATGACCCCCAACATCCAGGGGACACTCCCTCCTGGTCCCTCAGAACTGGCCCCACTCACTAAGCTTATCAGTAAGAACTTAATGAATCCAAACCAATAAATCCCTCTTGTTTTTGCATCAGTCCCCAGATCCATGTTGTTCATTGGGGGGGATGGGGTAAGGCGAGGCTCTTCAGAGTCTCAGAGTCTTTAAGCATAAGATTGTGTCAGCATAAATTCAAAAGACTAGAAATTTATCAGAAAAACATACAAAAAATCATGGAATTGCATTGTATAATTAGTTTTTTCATTACTGGACTCTATTTACACCTATTAAAAAAGAAAAAAAAAGTACTGACATTATTTTACCCTCAATTTTCATAAAAGCTACTGTTATATCCTACAAATTCTTTATTTTTTGTAAGTAATAAATTATAGTTGTTATTTCCCAAGGAAGTCAGCTAAGTTTCAAAAAGTCTTATAATTCTATAGAAAATCTGGATTTATGTTAATAAGTGGCTATTATTTTCCAAGGTCTGAATTACCACTTTCTACTACTTATGTAAATGATCTTTTAAGAATATTAAGTTGTAAACTTTTTTTATTAACACTGGAAGAAGAGAATTGCAGCTTTCTGTGGACACATGCCTGAGCTCCTACAGGGTAATCTGTAGTACTATGACTGTTATTCAAACTGAGTCTTGGCCTTATTTGTAAACCACTCTAGTAAGAAGCAGGAGCCAGCCTGGAACCTCAGCAGAATGGTTAGAGGGGAAAAACCACATCATAAAGCAGTCTCATAGTTGTGTTGACTGTGCAAGTAATGCTTATGTTTTATGATAGATTCACATAGGGAAGTAATTAATACATATAAATAAAATATGATCCTAGAGAAAACCAGGTCTTTTGACTGTTTATATATATAAAACTTTATTAAACCATAGCTACATTCACTACTTTAAGTATTGTCTATGGTCATTTTTACAAAGGTAGAATTTAGTAGTTATATCAGACCACAGATCCTAAAATATTTGCTATTTGTGCTTTAGAGAAATGCTGAAAATATATTTATTATTATTATTATTATTATTATTATTATTATTATTATTAATGTCAGAAGAGTTCTTAGAGGATAGTGTACATTTTATTTTAATAAGGACAGAAACTAAAGGTCATCTGTATGAATCATTTGGAACACTTTTATTAGAGTCCAGAATGAGCTATGTTTGTTGTACATCTTTCAAGTACAATGATTCTTCTGTAGATATTAGAAAATTGTCATACAAAAAGCTAGAAGAAGATGTATTTAGAATTGAGGAGATGCATAGATATATGGTGACAAGTCTCTAAAACATGTCAGTTTATTTTTGTTTACTTATGGTGCATGTTCTTT
The DNA here is from genome assembly GCF_947179515.1 of Apodemus sylvaticus. Lineage (NCBI taxonomy): Eukaryota > Metazoa > Chordata > Mammalia > Rodentia > Muridae > Apodemus > Apodemus sylvaticus. Next base: position 44,645,047 of record NC_067479.1, read on the forward strand.
TCCACTAGTACAATTTTTAATTCTATAATGCCATCATTTGTTGTTCTTTTGTCCACTTTATTTACAGCAAGTGATGCCATAGATATTAAATAATAATTTTGATAAAGGAGTAAAGCTATTATATATATTTGTTTTATAAATATATATATGTGAAAAATAGTTGAAGATTGACGCATATAGAAAGTGTTATACATGTACACATATATATATGTATGTATATGTGCATTTGTATGTGTAGGTATACATACACTGTATACACACACACACACACACACACACACACACACACACACACAATATATATATATATAAAGTGACCAAGATAAATTAGCAAGTCTCTGTGGAAAATGGAAATCTACAGAAGGCAGTTTAATCAGGGAGTTAATAATTTCTGATTTGAGTAATTTTAAAATGAAAATTAGAGAAAGCTATCAAAATAAACCACACCTGTATTTTCTTACTAATGGAGATAAAATTGTCAAACATTTATATATAATAAAATGTATATTATGGCAAAGATACTCATTTACATTTGATTTTGGGAAACCAAATCCTATTGATTTATTTACTGAATTTATTTTCAAGGCTTTCCTGTGTATATATTATGCTATATGCCTTGAAATAGTTTATTACAAAGATTCATGTTTAATGAGAAAAGTTTTTATGAATTGTAGTTCAAATTAATTCTCTCTATAAGTCATTATTATACATTTATAATTGTATCAATTTACTGCAATATATTAAAATATTTACTCAACCTAAATTATGTCAGATATCAAAATTTTGCTATAGTATCAGTCTCTTCCAATAAAATTTATTGAAGGCTTATTGCTTTAGAAATAGAGAATGTACAGATATTCTGCTATGTAATCAAATAAAAAAATCAGACTTCTAGCTTGTATTAATTTCCTTTTATAATTCCAACATATTTTCCAAGACTTTAGGAGCTGTCTCTATGAGGTTTAGCTTTGTCTCTAGGAGTATTTCTGTGTGATTTAGAAGCACTGGTTCCTAAAGGCATGAAATGGCTGAGCATGGAAAGATGTCTGCCACCAACACTGCCTCTGTGAGGTCAATTTCTGGTAATCACAGGGGAGCAATGACACCCTCAAGTTGTTTTCTGATCTCCACATATGTGATCCTTCAATAAAAATGAATACAGAACCATAATAAATCAAAATTAAAAAATAAGTTATTTGGGGCTGAGACAGCTTATAGAAAAATCTGGTTACTTCTCCTCCTAATAACTGTATTGTAATGTGTGAAATTCTTAGGTTTTCTAGTTTGTCTTCTAATTCATACATATGTGCACTAATACATGTATGAACACAAGTTCATACATATATATGATATATGATAAATATACATATATATGATAAATATGATTTGTATAGTCATTTCCTTTTACTCCACATGACACAAATTTTTTATTCTAAAACACCAACAATAAGATAATCATTTCTTTGGATGCTATTCAAAATTCATCATAATATTTTTCTGAACACTAGCTTTCATACTTCTTATATCATAAGATCCTATTTTAAAATATGATTCCTTTTTTAAAATATGTTTTTTTCATTTTACATGTTTTCTTACATGTATGTCAGTGTACTGTGCCTGTACATTGATCATGGGGGCAGAAGAAGGTACTGCAGCCCCTCAAACTAGAGTTACAGATAGTCATGTGCCATCATGTGGGTGTTGGGAATCAAATTCAGGTCTGTAAGAGTAAGCTCTTAACCTTGAGCCATGTTTCCATATATTCTTTAATCTTTGCAAAAATTAAAATGTTAGCTCATTTTAGGACAGATTACTTTCAATTCACTGTTCAATTTCAGGCACATATTCAACATTTGTCATAAATCAAGAATCATTAGATAGTTATCCAATGAAAGAGTTAAAATATACTCTTAAGGAATTTATTTAATGATTGTTTTATGATAGTGATTATTTCAACACATATTACAACATAGGTAGTGCTTATATAAATGTATTCATGAATGACTGTAGACTAGGGAATGGGTCTCTATGGATTTATGTACTTGGTAGAACCAATGCTCACAAAATTTCAGCTAAAAACTTTCAAGAGTAAAATGTCCCACCCAAAGTGTAAATATAGAAGCTTATGATATATGATTTTAAGTATAAATTTTAATCCTCTACCCTACAGATGTTAATATGATTGTATTATCATTCACCATCTTTTTTCTTTCCTTCTTATAATACTGTGGAGAGCTCTTTGGGGCCACTTCTTTCCAGAAACTTGGTGGGAATTTGACATAAGGACAGGACAAAAAAAAAAAAAAAAAAAAAAAAAAAAGGGAAGCTCAATGCTGGAATCATACTTTGGGCCAGGACCTAGGGAATAGGCCCAGCTTAAGAAACCTTTACATTTGAATTAATGCAAAGCTCAGAGCGACTCAGTGGAAGCTTGTGTGGCATTCCTTTTGTCATGGTCATCCTGACTGGCCCATAGGAAGGTCCCCCCTTTTATTTACATTTCAAATGATTTCCCCTTTCCTGGATGTCGCCCTCCCTGGGAAGTTCCATAAGCCCTCTTCCCTCCCTCTGTTCCCCCATCTACCCCTTCCCCCTTCCCTGTTCTGGTATTCCCCTACACTGCTGCACTGAGCCTTTCCAGAACCAGGGGCTACTCCTTCCTTCTTCTTGGACATCATTTGATATGTGGATTGTGTCGTGGGTATCCCATGCTTCTAGGCTAATATTCCTAGAAAGGATTTTACTGAATTTTGCTTATTGCTTTGCTTGTTCCTTGACCCAGAACTGTTCTTATCATTTTGCATGTACTTTAAAGTGGTATAAAAGCAGACTGGAAAATGAATAAACTTGCCTCAGCCTCAGAATTGGATGGGGTATTGATACAATGTTATCTAATTGTCTTTTTCTTTTTAATCCTCACTCCTGTACTGGAGAACCTGTTTACTGACTGAGCTGGCTTGGTCATAATACAAAATAAAAACAGTTCTTTTCTATACCTTACCTTACTGATATGTAAGAATGGTTATACATATTTTAAATTAATAAATGAGGACTGAAAAGTATTGCATGAGCTAGTCTGGTATTCTGCTTATATCAAACTACTGCTAGAACTTGATTATCCAGCATGCTGAATGAAGCTGAAACAATCATTAATCAAATATTCTGGTTGAATGAATGTTTATTTATGTTGCTGTAACTGTTTCTGTTGACTACTGTTCTAAGCATTTAATATAAATTCATCCATTTAAAGAAATACAAGTCAATTGTTTTGTACCCTATCAAGCTCTTAATAAATAATTTTGTTCCACTTCTCAATATACAGGAATCCTTAGATTTGAGAAGTGCAAAAGTTGACTTTTGTTCAAAGAAGTTTTTTTTTTATTTAGATATTTCACAACAGCCATATTTGATAGTGAACATCTATATTATAATCCAAATTTCTGGTAAAGTAGAATCATGATACAATAAATGAAGTACTAAAACTTTTATTTAAGTCTACACTTAGAAAAATAACTTATAAAATGAACACAATAATTATTTTAAAATGTCAGATTTGTAGATATTATACATAAGAAAGGTTTTAAGATTAGTATCTTTATCACTTTGTTTTAAGAGATAACAAACCAATATAGTGTCATGTATTGATCAATATTTGTAACATTCCAATAAGGAAGATATAATGAACTGTATTTACAATTTAAGAAAATAGTATCATGATGATATGATTGCTCTACACTGCACTACAATGTTCTATAGGATATTACTGATGATTTTAATTTCTTTGATAATGTAAAACTAGAGAATCCTTTAGACAATAGGTCTTACATTTTATATCCCTCCAGATTGTCTGAAGAATTCTCTAGTTTTATATTAAACAGGGTAACATCTCCTGGAAGAGCTAGAAACTAGTGTCAGTGGAAACTTTCAGGAATCTAAGATAGGAATCTATGACAATGTGAAATGCATGATATGAAACCTGAAACAACAATCTCTCCTAAACAGGTGTGACTTCAAATGTAGGAATGGAAAAGTCAGGCCAGGAACAAAAATTAGACACACCATTTATCCTGCCCACAAGATGCACAGGAATACTCATGGTGGAGAGATTGTGGGAATGGCCAGTCAATGATTGGTCCAGCATGAGACCCATGACGTGAGAGGAGACCACCATTCATACAATTTTAATATTAACTAACTAACTAATTAATTAATTAATTAATTAATTTAATGTATCTGAGTATATTGTCACTCTCTTCAGACACACCAGAATAAGGTGACAAATCCCATTACATATAGTTGTGAGCCACAGTGTAGATGCTGGGAATTGAACTCAGGACCTATGGAGCCTAGCATAAATATCACCAACAACTAACGGAAGCAGAGACCCACAACCAAATGTTAGGTGGAGCTTAGAAAATCTCAGTGAAGAGGGGAAGTAAGGATTGCAAGAGACAGAGAAGTCAAAGATACCACAAACAACAAACAAAAACAAAACAAAAATAAAACCTCCTAAATCACCTAACCTCTCTGCCCATAGGGTTCCACAGAAATGGAAATGCCAAACACTGCATGCAAGTGATTGATTTAAGCCCCTCTGCACATATGTAGTAGTCCTGTAGCTTGTTCTTCATGTGTGACTACTAAGAGCAGGAGCAGACACCATCTCTTGACTCTTTTGTCTGCTTTTGGGACCCTTTCCCTCTAGTGTGTTCCCTTGCTAGAATCAATATGAGAAGATGAACCTATTTTACTGCAATGCTAAAGCAGATTGATATACATGGGAGGCATTCTATTTTTTATTTTATTTTATTTGTCTTTGAAAAAGGGATGGAGCGAAGGTAGCAGAAGAGGAGAATCTAGGGGAGACGAGGGAGGTAAAACTGTGACATTTAATTAATTAATAAAATACAACCCCAAACAAATATTTATACTTGCTTTTTAAGTTTGAAAATCTAACTTGAGTTTTGATTATTTATTTATTTACATATGCTACATTGCAAAAAAGTTTCCTCTGCCTCCAGTACTCCTCACATTTACCCTCTCCCCAAGATTCATTCCTGTCCTACCCCCAATAAGAAAAAGAGCAGGGTGACCAGGGATATCATCAAATTGTGGAGTAACAAATGACAATAAGGCTAGGCACAAACCCTCATATCAAGTCATTGGAGATAAAACCTACCCCTACTGTTAGGAATGCCACAAGAACAGCGAGCTATATGACCATAATATATATGCAGAAGGACTAAAGTCAGAACCATATAGGACCTTCAATTGTTGCTTCAGGCTCTGTAAGTCCCTATGGGACCTGTTCAATTGATTGTGTGTGTCATGTTCCTGGATATGTGACTTTCAATTGGAGTGTCAAATAATAGGAGGCAGGTTACCTTAATAGAAAATTAGTAGTAGCTAGATAACCAAGAGCTATCAAGTACTGATAAATCCGCAGCAATGATTGAGTATTTGTGCAAATATAATTTTGAAATTAGAGCGAACTTTATTATGTTGTTATAATAACAGGACTCATAAAACTAAAGATGGGGGTCATCATTATCTGAAAAGATTCAATATATAATATATTATTTCAAAGTAGAACAGTCATTCCTTATAAATTTTTCAAGATATGTGTGATATAAGAAGAAAGAAATATTTTTTTTAATTTGATATAATTTATTTACATTCCAATGATTTCCCCTTTTCTAGCCCCCCCACTCCCCGAAAGTCCCGCAAGCCCCCTTCTCTTCCCCTGTCTTCCCACCCACCCCCTAGTACTCCATTGTGTAGATATACCACATTTTTTGCATCCACTCTTCTGTTGAGGGATACCTGGGTTCTTTCCAGCATCTGGCAATTACAAATAGGGCTGCTATGAACATAGTAGAACATGTATCCTTATTACATGGTGGGGAGTCTTCTGGGTATATGCCCAGGAGTGGTATAGCAGGATCTTCTGGAAGTGAGGTGCCCAGTTTTCGGAGGAACCGCCAGACTGATTTCCAGAGTGGTTGTCAAGGACCTCCACATAAAGCCAGACACTCTGAAGCTAATAGAAAAGAAACTGGGGAAGACCCTTGAGGACATCGGTACAGGGAGAAAGTTTCTGAACAGAACACCAATAGCGTATGCTCTAAGAGCAAGAATTGACAAATGGGACCTCATAAAATTACAAAGTTTCTGTAAGGCAAAGGACACCATCAAGAGGACAAATCGGCAACCAACAAATTGGGAAAAGATCTTCACCAATCCTACATCAGATAGAGGGCTAATATCCAATATATATAAAGAACTCAAGAAGTTAGACTCCAGAAAACCAAACAACCCTATTAAAAAATGGGGTACAGAGTTAAACAAAGAATTCTCACCTGAAGAACTTCGGATGGCGGAGAAGCATCTTAAAAAATGCTCAACTTCATTAGTCATTAGGGAAATGCAAATCAAAACAACCCTAAGATTTCATCTTACACCAGTCAGAATGGCTAAGATTAAAAATTCAGGAGACAGCAGGTGTTGGAGAGGATGTGGAGAAAGAGAAAGAAATATTTTTATACCTACTCCTTTCACATCTAAAGAAATTATAATGAACAAACTTACTTGCCAATGGTAAAAGGTGAGATAATAAGATAAAATCACATGAGCCTATAATAGAGGATAAAAAATTTCTAGATCAAATGAATATTATTTAAACAGAACTGTATGCTTGTGCCTAGGGTACTCTACAGTAAACATAAACTTAGGTGCTACATGGGGAAGAAATCTGGTTTTAGACATCATTGCACTTCCTGAGATATAGTTAAGGATTTGGAAAAATTCTGAGGAAACAAAAGTCCAAAGTAGTAAACGAAAATAAGTTAACCTTGTTCTGTTAACTGTCTATGGTACAAAAGAAAAGTACCTGACAGTAATCTTTAATATTTGTTTGCTTCTTTTAATTTTTCTCATAGTTCATATCTGAAGCTGGAAAATAGAAATGATGTAAGAGAAGCAGTGGAGGGATATTAAAATGAATCACTAAAGCATAACATTTTAAATCAATTAATTTAAGTATGTTTAATACTATTAAATATAAGATTTATTGATTTCTGTACTAGTTTATTTTCTGTTTTCTTGATAAATTATATGCAAAAAGAAACAACATAAGGGAGAAAGGGTTTGCTTATTTTACCTCCTAATTAGGAATAGACTAAGAATGAGTATGCGTGTGCTCTGCTTACCTGTTCTATGCTTTCATAATCCTAGAGAAAACAGAGAATTCTGTCACACTCAGTTAGCAAAGTTTTCCCACAATTAATATAAATACAATTCCCAAAAGAAATGCCTTACAAAATTTCTATTTCACAATATCTTCTCAAGTGATTGCACATTGGGTCAAATCAACAATTAAAACTAACCATCACACTTATTAACTCTCAAGCTGAGAGAGGCAAAACACATAAATTGTAATTCTTGATGAAAAAAAATTGACTGGGACAATCACTACTTTCATTAAAATCTTATATTTTCTTAATGTACATGGTCCTTTATGCTAAGTTCTCACTTTACAGATATAATATAAAACTCATTAGCAATATGTTTAGATTTTTATTTTCAATGTATTAATTAAAATGTTTTACCTTTAGGTATGTTTTAATATTTAATTTTATATAAGTTACCACAATATTATATTATAATATTTTAATTATTTGTCTGAGTGTTCTGGGGAGCAGAAATACAAAGGAAAATATTCATCCAGACCTGACTGCACAGAGTCTAGAAAGTAATACCCACTGCTCACTCCCACCCTGTCTTCAATGGTGATGGCTATAGAATATTCCATGTCTTAGAATAACAACTTGCCAACCTCTGGATCAATAATCTGTCTTCAAAATCTTTGATACCTGTGGTCCTCAGTATAAAATGTCCTTTTCTTTCCTATCTCGGCAAAACTATATCTGCTGCTGAAATGATTCCTAAATCTATACAACTGCAGCATATGGGCTTCAGTTAATTAAGTCTAAACAGGACCAAATTCAAATTAAATTACAGACACTGCTCCAAAATAAAACATGTATAGTTCTTTCCATGATCAGCATTAATGACATGCTACTATGTGTAGGAAACATTTTTTCTCAGTCAGTGTTAGAAAAGTATATCTCATGTATCAATATAGAAATATATTGCACATGTCTAAAGATGTGATAGGTAATTAAAGTTACTCTCATAACAATAAGTTTAAACTATTAAAAATTATTTAATAAATAAGTTTAAATGGATGGTGACTATGCAAAGTATCACTTAAAGGGTATAGACAGCCGGGCGGCGGTGGCGCACGCTTTTAATCCCAGCACTTGGGAGGCAGAGGCAGGCGAATTTCTGAGGTCGAGGCCAGCCTGGTCTACAGAGTGAGTTCCAGGACAGCCAGGGCTACACAGAGAAACCTTGTCTCGAAAAACAACAACAACAAAAAAAAAAACCAAAAGGGTATAGACGTTATTACTTCTCTTAAATACCAATACAAATAAATGAAAAATTAAATGTACACTATTTAAATTGTGGATAAAACATACTAAAATAATTTGAAAAAGCACGAAAATGAGGTAAATTTCCATATTACTTGATGATTGCATAACAAAAAAATCTACCTGGTTATAATATTTAATTATTAATAATTATGTATGATCCTAAACCATTGGACACAGTGCCTAACAAACTCAATATATTTAAGCATTTTAAAATATTTAAATATTTACATAGATTAATCTAAATAAATGTTAATGCAAGTGGAAATAATCTGTCAGACAAAATTTGGCATACCACCTTCTCCTATTAGCCTGGGAAATCATTCATGCTGTTTTATTATCTGTTTGTAGCTGAGTAGCTATCCGGAAGGGAAAGCATACACCCACAAAGTCTGAGCTAATTTCACAACCAATGCTTTCACTGCCTGCTACAGATTGACAGGCAGCAGGCTGAGTGCTCATGTTCTATGTCTGTGCAGTTCAGAAATTTGTGATGACCTAGGACTCTTGAGAATTTGAAATAAGGTGAAAGTGACTAAGGAGTGCACTTGCTGCTCATTTAGTTAAAGTTCAGCCTGAATACCCACTTTAAGCTCTTAGAATATAAGCAACAGAGCTATATATATAGATAGGATTCCAGCTGCCCTACCTAGTAATATAATTCTAGTTTAAAATGTAAACGTGTGGCAGTGTATTTTGCTTGGCATGAGAGACATGAACATACCATTCAAATGTAAGAATTACATAATAGGAAAGTATAAGATGAGCATGTTTTCATTTCTTTTGTTTGACATAGAATTTGGTGGATAGACTAGGTTGGCTGTAGGTTTCCAATCACCCAGATGCACTCACCTTTTGTAAAGAGCATTTCCAATTCACAAAAATGCTGCTATTTTTAAGTTACTTTGTTTTATTTTTTAAATTTATTTAAAAAAAGAGAGAGAAAGAACTTATGTGACAAAGGTGTACTTTGAAAGTTAGAGGACAACCTGACGTGGTAGCTCTTGCCTTTCGCACTGTTGTTTCGGGGTTTAATTTCGGACTTCAGACTTGCCTTCCACCAACTTTTTCCTTTGAATATTGTTTCAAGCCATTCTCTACTAAGTCATCGTTGCCTACCCCAGCTTCAATGGTTTTTAAAACATTAGTTTTCTTTTTTATTTATAGGAGCATACCTGATTGTATGTATGTGTACCATAGGCATGCATGAACACATAAAGGTCAAAAGAGAGATCATAGTCCCAGAAATTGGAATTAAAAAAGTTGTGACTGCTATCTTGCTGCTAACAGAACCTGAATCATGGACAAAACCATCTCTCCAGTCCTAGTTGCAAGAATATTATAAATATAACTTTAATGCTATACTTATAATTAAAATGGTTTTGTAGACATATTAAATGACACCAAGTAATTATTCACTAAATATGCTGTATATGTACAATATACACGAATATCATACTACATAGAGAATATGGTAAAATAATTATATTCCAAACCTTTTTAAGTCCCAAAAACAATTACTTACCTCCATTTTATTGAAAATTTATAACTTAGACAATGAAAAGATAACAGCAGTATTTAACTCTATTTATTGATATGAAATCTGTCTAAAAATTTGTGTTTTTTCATAAATTATCTCTAAGTATATTTATAAAACTCTGTAATTTGATTTGTTTATTCTTAATTGAAATAACTTTTTTATTTGAAAACTAGTTTGCCACAGAATAATCTAAATTTCTTTCCTTTGCCGATACAAGTTTTCTGACATAAAAGTAGTGTTTTGAACTATATTCTTATAAACTCTATAAATTAAAAAATTGTATTTAAAAATGTGTTCTGGCATGCACTCACTAATAAGTGGCTATTAGCCAAATAAATACAGAATACCTAGGAAACAATCCACAAAACTCAAGAAGGTTAACAAGCTGAAGGGACTAAGTGAGAATGCCTCAACCTCACTTGGGAGGGGGGAGAATATATTCACAGGGAGAGATCTGAGTGGGAGAAGGGAAGGGGAGGGAAAAAAGGGAACATAGATAGATATGGGGGCCAGAAGAGAAGCCCTGAGGGCCAGCAGAAAGAATGGAAATAGGAAGCATCAGGAGGCAGGAGATGGCCCATCAAGTGGGCCCTTTAGAATGTATCAAAGACCTGGGAGACTATCAGGACTCGAAGAGAGAGACCTTAGGCAAAAATGGCCAATAGTAGGAAGAGGGAAGATGTAGAGTCCACCTCCAGTAGAAAGACATGGCATCAAGTAGAGGGATGAGGTTGCCATCCCATAGTCATAAAATCTGACCTAGAATTGTCTGTGTCTAAAAGAACTCCACCAGCAAAGATGGAGGAGAGCCTGAGGGAAAGGAGATCCAGTAACCAGCACAAACTGGGATCCAGCTCAAGGGGAAGCTCCAAGATCCAGCTCAAGGCGACACTATTATTGATGCTATAGTGTGCATACAAACAGGAGCCTAGTGTGGCTGCCCTCAGAGATTCCCAACCAGCAGCTGAAAGAGTCAGATGCAGATACTTATACTCAACCAATGGATAGAAGCTGGGCACCCTTATGGTTGAATTACAAAAATCCTAGAAGAAGCTGAGGAGGAGGGGAACCCCATAGGAAGACAAGCAGTTTCAACTAACTTGGACCTCTGAGATCTCTCAGAAACAGAACCAACCAGGCAGCATAAACCAGCTGATATGAGGTACCTGGCACATGTACAGCAGAGGACTGCTTGCTTTGGCCTCACCGCGAGAAGATGCTTCTAAACCTTTAGAGACTTGAGACCTTCAAGAGTGGTGAGGTCGGTGGGGTGGAGAAATCCTCTTGGAGACAGGAGAGACAAGCAATGGGACCAGAAACTGTCAGAGGGCAGACCTGGAAAAGAATAACAACTAGACTGTTAAAAAAAAAAAAGGTTAAATCATCATCATTATCATAAATGTTTTCTGATTTGAAATATTATGAGACTGCTGAAGTGATATTTTTCTAAGTCCTATCATTCTGTGGATAAAAATAGTGTAAATGATGGAAGATTCTGTTTAATTATAGTAAAATGTGGTATCATTAAATGTGATGAATTTGGCATGTTGTATTTCTAAAATTTCCTTTATGGCATGTTAACATAAATAAATAAATCATTGCAAAAATTGAATTTGCTTTTGAAGCAATTACAATGGTTAATATCTGTATTATGCAATAAAATTCACAATAAATTGTGTTCCTTGTTAAATGATTCAAGCTAACTTCTATGAGAATGACAATGAAGATTTTCTACAGAGAAAAAAAGGGAATATCTGAAACTATAGAAAAAAATGATACCAAAGAATGTACCATATTGTTCAATAGTTCTTTTATTAATTTTCAATGTAAATGTATAACTCTACATGATAAGCTCAAATTATATATATAGGAATACAAAAAATAATATATAAACGGATTACATTCAAACAGTGTACAATTTATGTCGGAAGGTATAATGAAGAATTCATTTAAATCCTGATGTACTTTTTTAGTCTATTGTATTTCTTGGCAACTTAGTTTCTGCCTTGCAAAGTAGATGAAACAAAAGCAATGTGAGGTGGCTCAGAAAATAATAAAATTCCTTGTATAGAAATGCAAATATCCTCAATAATGAAGGCTGATGAAAAGGAAGTAATATCTATGATTCTCAAGATAATAAATGTGCACCCATGGTTTTAATATTTATAATATTTATAATGGTAATTAATGATAAATTGAAAACAGCACTATCAAATTAAGAGAGACAATTATCTCAGTGAAATATTAAATATTGTAGACCCCCAACAATTAAATCAGGAAATCAACTCAGTAAGGTAAATAAAAGTAAAATAAAGATGCTATTCCAATATATATATAAAAGTCTAGAAGAGTAACTTTTACAAATTTCTTTGTAGGGTTTATTTGAGTTCATGGATAGGAAAAAGATGACATGGGTGGATTACTATCATTGCCATTGGAAATTTAATCAATTTATATATAACATCATTGATTGATTTAAAACAATTATAATACATATACAAATTTCAATTACAAAGTACATCAAAACAATAGAAATTTCTACTTTATGCTGATAAATTTGAAATTTCTGCACATCTTTATAAAATCAAGAATGGGGCAAAAAGCAGATACTAACTGTTCTTCCTCCCCTGTTATTACTTCCCAACCACCCGTTGATAAAGGCATACATGAACAATTAAAAAATTTTAATTTTTTTAAAGAGGTTTATTTTTTATTACATAAAATGATTTTTAAATCTAAATATATTTGTTCATAGTTTTCTACTCCTTCAGATTTTCCAGATTCTTTTCATTTTCCCTACTCATACAACTTTAAGTGTTTTCCTACAAAGCAATAAAAATTAAATAAAATCTCAATATAACAAAAAACATTCAAACAAGAAAAAACACCCCCCAATCCTCCTCCTTCTTTTTCTTCTTCTCCTCTACCTCTTCTTTCTCTTTCTTCTCTTCTTCAGTTTCTCTTTCTATCCATGCTCTTTGCCCTTTTCTTCTGCATTGTATGCCCTACACTCCCCTCCTCTTTCCCCTCCTCTTTCCCCCCATCCTCTTGCAGTTCATCATCCTCCCCCCCTCCTCCTCCCCCCTCCTTCTCCTTTCTCCCCTCCTCCTCCTCCTTGCCCCTCCTCCTCCTCCTCCTCCTCTTTCTTCTGCTCCTCTTGTTCCTTTTTTCTTCTCTTCCTTTGCTTACCCATCAAGACCAATTTGAGCTACATAAAATTTTAAATTGTGGCCTTTTGAAGGAAATTGACTGACCTATGATGAGCTCCACACTTAAATAAAATTCTTTTTCTCCCAGGAACTATCAATCACAATAATGCCTCAGTAAATAGACTGCTCTCGACTTCCCTAGAGCACAACAGAATTATCTTTGGACTGATTTTTCTCCGGTCTACTTCATGCCATCAGTATCCTTTGTGAGTTTCTATGTCCAAAAGGCCTAACATGGCCAGATAACCACTGCCTGTGACGTTTACAATTTTAAACAGACTCTACTTATCTTCATATCTGTCAATCATCGTAAGAAAGTAACATTGACAGTCTAATGTAAACTAGTCTAGTTTAAATGTGTGTACCGTTTAATAAGGTAATAGAGTCTCATACATATATGCATCTCAGTGTCAAATGGCTAATCTCTGCTGGCCAGTGAGGTCGCACAGACTCCTAAAATATTATAGCTATTGCTGACATTCTTAGTCTGGAGAAATTTATGGTAAGGCCATGTTGCAGAAGATAACACACACTGCAGGCATAGAACATGGCGAAATCATACCAATATTCACCTGAAAACTTCATTCCTACTGGCTGGATCCTATTTTGCTGGAAGTTGTTATGCATAGCATGCATGAAAAAGTAATCATCAATCTTACCCAGCTGTGACTTATGAGAGTTACAATAATGACCAGCCTAAAATGTCTTTTGTAATGAAAATATAATTAGCTGCCTGTCAGTGGCCTTTAAATATTAACAGTTGAAGGAATTTGATTATTAAGGATGTTCACTCTGTAATTTCTAGGAAATTAAATGCAAATTTCATGTGCATTGTTAATATACAAATATACTGAAAAGTTAGGGAAAATGCAGGGAGCTACCTTTTCCCCTTCTCATTTTGACAGTAAGGTAGACCTGATACTTTGGTATACCTTTGGCAGTATCCACTTCCCTTACAGAGGATTAGTTTTCTTTGATATCACAACATAAACTACAGAACCAAGAAATTAAATGGACACATTACTACCCATTATCCTATAATTACATTAAATGTTTTCAAATTGACACATTTTTTAAATGCAAGGAATATAGTTGAGAGTTATACTTACTCATGCCAGAACAGTCTTCAGTCTTTTTAGTTTAGTCATTTTTAAAAATCTTTTCTTTTTCTCTGATTTTAAAAAGTTCATATGCACATTATTTTAGAATATACCATACTAACATAATATACATACATAATGCTTAAAGTATAAAATGGGAAAGTCATGACAACAGAACTTCTTTCTAGAGAGTCACCATGCCTTACCTGGGCGCATTCTTATTGTTCTGCATTTTTCCTTTACTACTTGGAATACATTGTTATTATCTTCTATCCAATATCCACAGAATGTCAGAAGTAAGCATTCCTCTCCATGCGTGTCTTGGTGACCCTTATGTTTCTGTTTTTTTCAGCCTCCAGAATCAACAATTGAACTTTGTTTATTCATGAAATCAACTTGTCATTTCAACAGATATCTGAGAATATGTAATAATCATCTTCATTTGTGGGGATTATTTCCCTTAACATTTATTTTCCTGAAAATGCTAAGAATTTCTTTATCTTGTGGATTAATAATGTTTATTATGTTTACATGGCCTATCTCCCTCATGAATGCATTGGTTTGTTGATTATCATTTGATTTATATCAGATATGAACTGACACACAATTTACAGATGCAATAGAAGGAGCTGAAGTCAGATTTGACTCTGTTGCTTGAAGGAGGGTTCTATCATCCTTCCAAAATTTTACATCAGCTTGAGACTACTGAACACTTCCTTATATTCTAATTCAGGCTCTTTGCCACTGTTTTAACATCATAGTGTG
Source organism: Apodemus sylvaticus (assembly GCF_947179515.1). Lineage (NCBI taxonomy): Eukaryota > Metazoa > Chordata > Mammalia > Rodentia > Muridae > Apodemus > Apodemus sylvaticus. Next base: position 44,660,153 of record NC_067479.1, read on the forward strand.
ACACCATGCTCTTTCATAACTATCTGTCTGTCTGTCTGTCTGTCTATCTATCTGTCTGTCTGTCTGTCTGTCTATCTATCTACCTATCCATCTATCTATCTTTTGAGACATGGGGTCTTTGTGTATTTTGTGTGACTTGATACTTGCTCTGTTGATCAAGCTGGTCTAGAACTCAGAGAACATTTTGCTTCTGCCTTCTGAGTGCTGGAATTAAAGTCACGAGTCAACACCATGTGGCAGCAATGTGTTTTTGTGGCATTTTGTCATGTGATGACTGATATAAAGCTGTAGAATTATTAAAGGTTATAATTTTTGGTTACAAGATGCATAATGGTATTTGGTTGACTTATCAGTATGGAGGTTGATATTTTTCCTATTGAAATTCTTATTTATTTAATGCACTAGCTTACTGTGTACTCAGTACTGTATATGGATTGACTGGGAAGTAAATATGTTTCTCCTCATTATGCTATAAAATATTAGTCATATATTAATGGCTAGCATATATGTATTTCTGTTCAGTTAAATCATTTGGAGCCTTTTATACTGTTTTTTAAGTTTATATTATTTCTAATAATTAATAGCACAAGGCTTTTCTAGTTAGAATATCAGTTCTCTTTTCCTGCTGCCATAATTGTTAAAATGTTTTTTCAAAGATCCACAAGAAGTTTGATTTACTGTTACTTTTCCATGACAGTATCTAACAGTCAAAGCATCTTTTAATGCAGAAAAGAAAGCATGGTCTTCTTTTTTGCTAGAAAATTATACTTACAAATCAAAAACTGCATTATTTATTCTCATAATAATATTACTTCTATTATTTGTGAACCCTTTCAGGAGGTATTCTCACATATTTTGCATACTAATTTTAGTTTTCTCTCCTTTTATTATTTTTTTAAAACTCTTCACATTTCATAGTATTTCCTAACATCTTTATTGTATTCATTCACTTTTTGAAGGTTAATATTTATTTCTTCACACCCCTGTGTACCTGCTTCTACTCTCTGAGCTATGGCTTCTCTCATAAGCCCCTAAATGGATATCTTTTTTACTTAGTCAAAAGTTTCCTGAATATTTTTAATATACAAAATACATTTTTGTAAAACTTCTGTTATGACTCTATACTTCAATTGAGAGAAAGTTTTTTTTATTATTATTTTACTAAACAACAACATGCATAATGTGAACTACTTTGTACTGATGCTATGTCAGGAAGACGTCCCCGTGTAGGGGAATGCCAGGGCAGGGAGGTGGGAATGGGTGGAGGAGCACCCTCAAAGAAGCAGGAGGAGGGGAGATTGGATAGGGTGTTTCTGGAGAGGAAACTGGGAAAGAGGATAACATTGGAAATGTAAATAAATAAAATATCCAATAAAAAAAGACAAAAAAAGAAACATAGAAAAACAAAATGTCACAGTTTCCCATTCAAATAGTATTGACATGTAGTTGATATTTTAAAGATATATTTTATATGTATTTCAACAATCTTATGGTTACTTGATATTTAATATGACAAATCACACATGATTCTTAAGTATGAGTGCTATAATTTATGGTTTATCTAGTAATACACTTTTTTTCTTTTTAGGTATATGGATAAATATATTTTAAATATATGTAGAATATTCATGTGTAAAATTGAACTTACAGTGAATTATGTAATTACCCACACATTTCTTTTGAAATAGGTTTTGTGAAACAGCAAGGGATTCAAAAAGTAAATATTGAACAGAGACTGTATTCAGATACATGATTTCAAATCATTGCTTTTCTTTTTTGTGTTATGCATATTCTTAAAATTATTTGTGTTTTACGAGCTGATGGTTATACTCATCAGCTGCTTGGCACCCTGGATTCTGACAAAGATAAAATGTACTCTGAATAAAAGATCCTGTCATTGAGTGTGCACTGTGCATTTGCTACTTGTATTGAAACAGAAAAACAATCTGATTTTTTAAAGAATATTAATAAAAATGTTCAGGAAAACATTCAACACAGGCATTTATGGTTATTACCTTACAATGGTTTTCATCACTGCCTACAGAATCAACTGTTGGGGACTCAAAGGGGCTTATAGTATCAGAGAGCCTGTATGAATTTGATCTACATTCTCTATGGATAAATTATGATTGTGTAGCTTATTGTTCCTCTGAGGTTCCTAACAGTGGGAGCAGGGGCTGCCTTTAACTCCTTTGCCTGCCTTTGGAACTGTTATTCTCCTACTGGGTTGCATTGCCCAGCCTTGATGTGAGACTATGTTCCCGGTCTTGTTAAATCTTGTTATGCTGTATTTGGTTGATATGCCTGTAAGGCCTGCTCTTTTAAGAGGGGAGGAAAGGGGCAGGCATGATGGACCAGGGAAAAGGAAATGTAGGGAAGGCAGAGACTGGGACTGATGAAAAAAAAAGCAACTCTCCAATCAGGATATAATATAAGAGAGAAGAATAAATAAGGAAAAAAATATTGTTCATGTCTGAAAGTCCTTCCAAAGCAATTTGGCTCTTCCAAGTTAATTTAGCTATGAACGTTATGACATATTAGCACTTTCTACCTTTGAGTTTTTCTGTTCTATGTCTCTTTTATTTCCTTAATGAATCTCCCTATAGCCAACTTGAATAATGAAAATGTTAAACAACATATATTTGTCCTGAGTTCAATAGAAAAAGCATATAGCTGGGGTGTATTGGGAGAGAGAGCAGCTTGTATTGCCAGCAAACCTGCCAGAAGGCATATTTTTAAAAAAATTCCCCAAACCTTTTGCATTTGACAAGTTAAGAATGCCTACTGTTTCATGTCTGTCCAAAGGAAATGTGGTCCACTTTTATTTACTCTTTCCCGTAGCTCTCTAAACACCTTAACAATAACTATTTTCTCGTCTTCATCCCCTGCCTGAGTCAGTCATCAATATCTATGTTTTGCTCTCCCTGGCTTCAGAGGACAGATGTCCTTGATTTGAGTAGACTGGTGCTGATTCCTGGTATCAAAGGCTATTCCACCATCTATGGCCTTCAAAGACAATTCAAAGTAACCTTTCATCCTTCTTCCTTGTGGACCATCATTACGGAAGCTTGCATTTTTAATGCTACAGCCCTGCTGACCAACACATCTGAATGCACAGGCAGGAGTGTATGCAAAACTCTGTCCAACTGTTTTTCTAGCTGTGTGATGAAACTGAGATCCAGTACAGAGAGTCATGATGTTTTGATGTCTCAGTTTGGATTGCAGCTTTGTTGTTTTGACACCAGAAAAAGAAAAACCTAGGGAAAATTGTTAGTTTACAAACTTGTATAACACTAGGCTTTTAAGTGGAAAATGGTAAGTTGTGGAAATGCTGTTAAGTCAGTAAACAGAGTTGTTCAAAGCTTTGGCTATTTACTAAGGATTTACATATGCTGTTGGGTTCAACTTATGCTGTATGGTGATCTTTATATGTATACTTAAATGAGAAATTAATTGATTATTATACAATTAGAGCCCAAAAATATTTATTTACAGAATTATAGTCAAATCTTCCCTCAGGAATGTCTTTTAAACTATCACACATTCAGAAGCACACATACACACACACTCACTCACAAACACACATACACACACACATGTACACACACGGGGAGAAATTAATTAATTAGAAGCATAGTATTTTATATTTAACAATAAATTAAAATCATTTATTTCAAGAAAATGTTGTAGATTTTGCAACTTATCATTGTTGTCATAACTAGGTACTTAGAAAATGTAGACAATCGATGTAGTAAAAGCATCCTAAAGAGTCCTTTATTTAGCAATTAATAGGTGTTATTCAAAGAACATTTTAAAAGAAGCACATACTATTCCATATATATACATCTATGTCACAATAATCATTTAAAGTAATTACTACAAAAACCATAGATATTCAAGTTACTCAATCATTTTACTAATGAAAACATGAACAAAGTCCCTGAGTAAAGCCAAGACAAAGCTTGACAACACGCAACAGTGTTGATGCTGCTTCACATTCATGCAGGCTTTCCTTCTTAATGTAAGCCTACTATCTTCAAACACAAAGCTAGGTACTTAGCAATAGTGAGTTACAGAGTGAAAAATGATTGCATTATGACACTGCAGAATTGTGTGAGCTCTGAGTTCATCTCCTAAAACACATGGTAGAATTTATAAAAATATCTCCATCTGCTGGTTGGAGATATGTATTTTCCCCCATTGTAGTGGCTAATTGGTGCTACTTGTTGCCATCTTTACATCAACCCTTATGGTAACATCACAGTCAATACCACAAGAATCCTATTTCAAAATACAGGCAGCATACATTTCAGACCCACTCAAGTTGCTTAACAGATTTGTGAACAAGTTTCATATGTAATCACAAACAATATCATTTACCAAAATTGTTGTGAGCGTTCAAATTGGACCAGCATCAAAAATGGTAATTTATGGTGACTGTCACTGAAAAGAAAAATAAATAAAAAACATCATGAATTTTATAAATGGATAAGTCATCTGGTATAATAGAATAATAAAAAAGAATTAGAACGAATACAGCTTTACTAAGAGATTAAATCCCTAATCACAAACTGAAAACACAAAGAATAAAACAAGAGAAAGAGGAAAAATTAAGCAAAAGGAAAAAGATACTTAAATTATATAATATTTACAAAGTAAACTAGGATATCTGTCTAATTAAATATGATTTATCAGCAATGCTTATGTATTCCAAATAAAATCACTGAGAGCCAGAAAGCACTGACTAGTTTGAATGAAGTGCTTCTTAAGGATAAATATTTTATTTTTTATGATTGCTCATGGAATAATCTTTCTAAATGTTTTCTGGATGAGACAATTATAAAAATAAATTAATTATAGAATATATTATTGAATCACATTGTTTTTTATTGATCTAGGACTTCATGACATGTGTCTCTTGTTTTTTTTTTATGTGTAACTTTTATATTTAAATCCATGCATTCAATTACATACATATTAATTCATTTTTAAAGGCATGAAATTCCTTGAGTCTTTTTTCCATTCTTTGATACAATTTAATGCACTTGTAGTATTCAGAACTGGGATATTTGGCTCATTTTGGTTTTGACTATTTCTTATTGTTCACTAATTTAATAAGTTGAATAACGAATGCCAGTCTCTTTCAAGACCCTCCATTTCACTTTATCTTCCACCAGCTCACTTCTTTCTCTATGGGTGTCTATCCTACTTTTATGAAGTCATTCTTTCCGTGTGGTCCACAGAATTTAATTAGACTTACTAGACCAAATGTGATGTTATTCACTAGAGGGAGGGCATTTTTAATTTTGATGCTGCAGCAGGTGGTAGTTATGAAAAACCCCAACACTGACCAACATACTAAGGATCAGTGATGGCAAAACACTTAACTTTTCCTTGAAAAACTACAAGAACCTCTCAAAGTCTCAAGAAATATCTTGAGAGGACACAAAGAATGCTAGAGGTGAAGTGGATGTGAAGCAAAAGATATCCTCTGGACAAGACGAAGTGGCAGCACAAATCAGATCAGTGCATCTGTTATCATAGGCATAAGTTTTGGCCCCTCAGCATGGCATAATAGCTTTTTACATATATATTTTCTGTCCCTTCAAAGGAAAGTGGAACTTTACCACAAGCTCAATCTGATTTGTATACATTAATGTATACATTTGTATATATTCCCAAGTAAAAAACAAAACAAAACAAAATCAATATTCTTTGCTGGCTTGCTTTATGAGACTGAACAACTGCTAGATCCTTGGACTTACATTCACAGCTGCTGCTGACTATTGGGGAGTTGGACTCTACAGACTCCTGAAAGTTACTAAGCCTCAAACTTGATATTTGCCTGCTCCTGCCTCACAAGTGTTGGAATTGCAGGCATATATCACTATTCCCACCAGCAAGTTTCAGACACACAGTGGGCAGGCCTTCCTACCTCCAGTTAGACAACACACCACGTGGTTTCCATCTACACAGGAAGCTGATTCTGTGCCAGAGTGTTCCATACCCAAATACTGCCAGGAGAGAGCCCATCTCCTAGGAGTGCAGACACATCTGTGAGCTGAGGTAAGATCACCACTTCTGCTCAGAGGGACTTTCCCAGAACGCTCAGTACGCAGGAACCAAATAGCAGCCTTGGACAGATCCTTCCAGTTTTCATTTGCTCCTAGAGTTGATTCTGTGACACTGCCCTGAGCTAATCCTGTGCCACAGTGTTCCATACCCAAGTTCCTCCCAGAGAGAACTGGTCTCCCAGGAGTACTGACAAACAGGCTTGCAGGAAGATCAAGCCACAGTAAAGACAGCAAGACCAGCTAACATCAGAAACAACCAGATGACATGAAGAGAAGCAAGGGTAAGAATCTAACCAACAGAAACCAAAGTTACTTGGCATCATAAGAAACCAGTTCTCCGACCACAGTGAGCCCTGCATATGTCAACACACAAGACAAGCAAGACTCTGATTTAAAATCACATCTCATAATGATAATAGAGGACTTTAAAAAGAACATAAATAACTCCCTTAAAAAGAATACCGGAGAACATAGGTAAATAGGTAAAAGACCTTAAAGAGGAAACACAAAAACCCCTTAGAGAATTATAGGAAAACACAACCAAAAGGTGAAGGAATTGAACAAAACTATCCAGAACAGGAAAATGGAATAGAAATAATAAAGAAATCACAAAGAGAGATAACCCTGGATATGGAAAACCTAGGAAACAGATTAAGAGTCATATATACAAGAATCACCAACAGAATAGAAGAGATAGAAGAGAGACTCTCAGGTGCAGAAAACATTGACACAACAAAGAAAATGCAAAATGCAAAAAGCTCCTAAACCAAAACATCCAGGAAATCCAGGACACAATAAGACCAAACCTAAGGATAATAAGTATAGAAGAAAGTGAAGATTCCCAACTTAAAGGGCCAGTAAATATCGTCAACAAAATTACAGAAGAAAACTTCTCTAACCTAAAGAAAGAGATGCCTATAAACAAACAAGAAGCCTACAGAACTCTAAATAGATTGAACATAAAAGAAATTCCTCCTGTTACCTACAGTCAAAACACCAAATGCACAAAACAAAGAAAGAATATCAAAAGCAGTAAGGGGAAAAGGTCAAGTAACATATAAAGGCAGACTTATCAGAATCACACCAGACTTCTCACCAGAGAAAATGAAAGCTAGAAGATCCTGTGCAGATGTCATGCAGATCCTAAGAGAACACAAATGCCAGCCCAGACTACTATACCCAGCAAAACTCTCAATTAAAATAGATGGAGAAACAAAGATATTTTATGACAAAAACATATTTACACAATATCTTTCCACAAATCCAGCCCTAGAAACAATAATAGATGGATAGTGCCAACACAAGGAAAGAAATTGCACCCTAGAAAAAGCAAAAAAGTAATATTCTTGCAAGAAACCCTAAAGAAGATAACCACCCAAATATAAAAATAACATGAAAAAGGGAAGCAATAATTGCTATTACTTAATATCTCTTAACATCAATGGAATCAATTCCCCAATAAAAAGGCATAGACTAACAGACTGGATACATAAGCATGGGCCAGCATTTTGCTGCATACAGGAAAGACACCTCCGTGTCAAAGACAGATAATACCTCAGAGTAAAGAACTGGAAAACAATTTTCAAAGCAAATGGTGCTAAGAAATAACAAGGTGTAGCCATTCTAATATAAAATAAAATCAATTTGCAACCAAAAGTTTTGAAAAAGGATAAGGAAGGACAATTCATACTCATCAAAGGAAAAATCTACCAAGAAGAACTCTCAATTCTTAACATCTGTGCTCCAAATTAAAAGTCACCCACATTCATAAAGGAAACTTTACTAAAGCTCAAAGGACACATCACCCTCACAAAATAATAGTAGAAGACTTTACCACTCTACTTTAATCGATGGACAGATCATGGAAACAGGAATTAAAAAGAGACACATTGAAATTAACAGAATTTATGGACTAAATGGATTTAACATATATCTTTAAAACATTTCATCCTAAAACAAAAGAATATACATCCTTCTCAGCACTTCATGGTACCTGCTCCAAAACTGTCCATGTAATTCGTCACAAAACAGGTATCAACAGATACAAGAATACTGAAATAATCCTATGTATTCTATCAGATCACCAAGGACTAAGGTAATATTAACAGAATTCAAAATTAACAAAACCAAGAGAAAGCCCACATATACATGGAAGCTGAGCAATGCTCTACTCAATGAGATCTTGGTCAAAGAAGCAATAAAGCTAGAAATTAAAGTCTCTTTAAAATTTAATGAAAATGAAGGTACAACATCTGCAAACTTATGTGCCACTGTGAAATTAGTGCTAACAGGAAAACTCATAACTCTGAGTGCTTCCATAAAAAACTGGAGAGAACATACACTGGCAGCTTAACAGCTCAACTAAAAGCTCTAGAACAACAAAAAAATACACAAAAGAGGTGTAGACAGCAGGAAATAATCAAACTCAGGGCTGAAATCAACCAAGAAGAAAAAAATAACTATACAAGAAATCAAAAAAACCAGGAGCTGTTTCTTTGAGAAAAAATCAACAAGAGAGATAGACCCTTAGCAAGGCTAACTGGAGGCTACAATATCCAAGTTAAGAAAATCAGAACAGAAACTGAGGTAATTCAAAAATTCATCAGATTCTACTACAAAAGCCTATATTCAACAAAGCTGGAAAATCTGCATGAAATGTACAATTTTCTTGGCCAAAGAAGCTATCAGGATCAGATAAACCATCTAAACAGTCCGAACACCCCTAAAGAAATAGAAGCAGTAATTAAAAACAAAGAAACAAACAAAAAATGCCCAGAACCAGATGTGTTTAGTGCAGAATTACATCAGACCTTCAATGAAGACCTAATACCAATACTTGTCAAATGATTCCACAAAACAGAAACAGAAGGAACACTACCCAATTTGTTCTATGAAGATACAGTTACACTGATAATAAAACCATGCAAAGACCAAATAAAGAAAAAGAACTTCTGTCTTAGTCAGGGTTTCTATTCCTACAGAAACATCATGACCTAGAAACAAGTTGGGGAGGAAAGGGTTTATTCATCACCAAAGGAAGTCATGACTGGAACTCAAGCAGGTCAGGATCTGATGCAAAGGGGTGTTACCTACTGGTTTGCTTCCCGTGGAATGCTCATCTTGCTTTCTTATAAAACCCAAGACTACCAGCCCAAAGATGGCACTACCCCCAAGGGGCCCTCCCCCTTTGATCACTAATTGAGAAAATGCCTTACAGCTGTATCTCATGGAGGCCTTTCCTCACAGGAGGCTCCTTTCTTTGTGATAGTTTAACAGTACAACTTCAGACCAATTTCCCTTATAAATACTGATGCAAAAGTACTCAATAAAATTCTAAAAAAGCAAATTCAAGAGCACATGAAAATGATCATTCACCACAATCAAATAGGTTCATTCCAGGTGTGCAGGAATGGTTCATTATATGGAAATCCATGAATGCAATCCACTCCACAAACAAATTCAAACAAATAAACCTCACATGATTTTTTCATTAGACACTGAAAAGCATTTGATAAAATTCCATCACTTCATGTTAAATGTCTTGAAATTATCAGGAATTCAAGACCCATTCCCAAATAGTGGACGCAATATACAGCAAACCAGTACCCAACATTAAACTAAATGGAGAGAAACTTGAAGCAATCCTACTAAAATCACTGATTAGACAAAGCTGCCCAATCTCTCCCTATTTATTCAATATAGTACTTGAAGTTCTAATTAGAGCAATTAGACAACAAAAGAAGGTCTAGACTCTAGAGACCCAAATAACCCTATTAAAAATGCGGTACAGAGCTAAACAAAGAATTCTCTACTGAGGAATTTTGAATGGCCAAGAAGCACTTAAAGAAATGTTCAACATTCTTATTCATCAGGGAAATGAAAATTAAAACCCTGAGATTCCACCTCACACCAGTCAGAATGGCTAAGATCAAAAACTCTGGTGACAGAAGATTCTGGCAAGGATGTGGAGAAAGAGCTCCTCCATTGCTGGTGGCTTTGTATGCTGGTACAACCTCTCTGGAAATCAATCTGGTGGTTCCTCAGAAAATTGCAAGTAGATCTGTGGACCCAGCTATACCACTTCTGGGCATGTACCCAGAAGATGCTCCAACATACAATAAGGACACATGCTCCACTATATAAATATCAGCCTTATTTATAGTTTATATTTATAATATAATATATAAATAATATATTATTTATAATATATTATAATATTATAATATATTATAATAAATATCAGCCTTAATTATAATCCAGAAGCTGGAAAGTACCCAGATGTCACTCAACAGAGGAATGGATTAGAAATGTGGTACCTTTCCACAATGGAATACTATTCAGCTACTAAAAACAATGCTTGTTTGCAGGCATATACCTCTGTATTTGTCAGGCACTGGCAGAGCCTCTCCAGATACAGCTATATTATTTTCTTGTCAGCATGCACCTGCTGCCATCCACAATAGTGTGTGGGTGTGGTGACTGTATATGGGATGGATACTCAGGTAGGGCAGGCTCTGGATGGCCTTTCCTTTCATCTCTGCTACACACTTTGTCTCTATTTCTTCCCAGGGTATTTTGTTTCCCTTTCTAAGAAGGACCTAAGTATACACACTTTGGTCTTCCTTATTGTTGAGCTTCATGTGATCTGTGAATTGTGACTTGGATATTCAGAACTTTTGGTCTAATATCCACTTATCAGTGAGTGGATACCATGTGTGTTCTTTTGTGGTTGAGTTACATCACTCAGGATGATATTTTCTAGTTCCATCCATTTGCCTAAAAATTTCATAAAGTCATTGTTTTTAATAGCAGAGTAGTAATCCATTTTTTATATATACCACAGTTTATGTTCCCATTCCTCTCCTGAAGGATGTCTGGGTTTTTGGGCTATTATCAATAAGGCTGCTCTGAACATAGTAGAGCATGTTTCTAAATTCTATTCCCTGTCACTAAATTTGAGTCTCCACTTTACTTTTTTCCATGGGATTGAAATGATGAGCATTTTCATATTTCCATAGTTACTCACCTGCCCCTGTTATGCCTTCCTGTCCCAAGGCTGAAGGTTTCTAATTTTAGGTTTCCTAAATTGGAAAGTAGTTTTTTATTTTATATTTTGGTTGGTAATTATTACCTCTTAAGATTGCGTTCTTCCATAATTATTTTAATTTAGAGGAATTTCATATCTGCATAATATGTTTTGGCCAAATCCATCGCCCATTTATTCACTTCCTATTTTTCCACTGTATTCCTCTTACAAAAACAAATCCATTAGATACCCATCAAGTTATGGATAAGTAAAATGTAGCAGTTTTTCACAATGGTGTTCAGCCATTAAAAAAATGAAATTATGATGTATGTGTATGTTAGCTATGAGTCTTTAGCTATGTGTGTTTAAAATGTATTTTTATTGGTTATTTTAATTATGCACATTTCAAATATTGTCCTCATTCCAGTTGTCCCCTCCACAAACTCCCCTATCCCATCTGTCCCCCTCCTCCACTCTTCCTCTGTTAGTGTTCTCCATCACCCACTTTCCCATTCCTGCTTCACTGCTCTAGCATCATCCTAAGCTGGGGCATCAGTCCTCCACAGGACAAAGGGCCTCCCCTCCCACTGATGCAACTTGAGGCCATCCTCTGCCACTCATGTAGCTGGAGCCATAGATCCCTCTCTATATAATCTTTGGTTGGTAGTTTAGTCCTTGGAATCTTTGGGGGTTCTGATTAGTTGATATTGTACATCTTATGGCATTGCAATACCTTCAGTCCTTCAGTCTTTCCCCTAGATCTTCCATATGAAGATATGTATAGTGTACTCATCAAAGTCAGGAAACTAGTAAGACTCCATGTGTGTAGCTGTATATTTCTTTCTGTTTTTATTGGTTATTTTATTTATTTACATTTCAAATGTTACCCTCCTTCCCAGATTCCCCTCCACAATTCTCCATCCTCTCCCTGTCCCCCTGCTTCTATGAAGGTGTTCTCCTACCCATCTGCCCACTCCTACCTCAGCACCCAAACATTCCACTTCACCGGGCCATTGAGCCTCCACAGGATCAAGAGACTCCTCTTCCACTGATGTCAAATAAGGCCATCCTGGGCTACATATGCAGCAGTAGCCTTGGGTTCCTCCATGTGTACTCTGGTGGTTTAATCTCTGGGAGTTTTAAAGGGGATCTGGTCTGGTTAGTTGATATTGTTCTTTCTATGGGGCTGCAAACTCATTCAGTTACTTTAGTCCTTCCCCTAACTCCTCTACTGGAGTCCCTGTACTCAGTCTGATGGTTTGCTGCCTGGTTCTGCATCTATATTTGTCAGGCTCTAGTACAGTCTCTAAGGGGACAGCTATACCAGGTTCCTGTCAGCAAGCACTTCACATCACAATAGTGTCTGGGTTTGCTTTCTGTAGATGGGATGATTTCCTATGAGGGCCAGCTCTGGATTGCCTTTCCTTCAGTCTCTTCTCCACTCTTTGTCCCTGCATTTGCTTTTGACATGAACAATTACATTTCATTTGCACGATTTGCTATTTCCTTTCATAGAAGGAACCATTGATTTTATTTTACTACCCAGGAAAATAATTAGTTACTTAATAATGGTGCTTTCCTCTGTCTTTTCTTCGATACATTTGATATATATAATTTGCTGATAAAAACCATTTCTTCTAGTCTCAGTACTCCTTAGTTGCTTATAGTATTCATGTAGGGTCGTTTCCTCCTGGTCTTCCTTAGTTCAGTTTGGCCTATTGCTGTTGTCCTTGTTCAGCTCATGCTTTCAGAATATTATTGGTGAGAGTATATGTGTGCACATGTATGTGCATTTGTAGGTGTGTGTGTGTGCGTGTGTGTGTGTCTTTCTGAGAGACAGTCTTGCAGAGCAATGCTGATCCTCATGTTCTTCCAATCTTCTCTTCCCTTCTTGTACCATGTTTCCTAAAACTTACGTATGGGAGATTTGATTTGAATGTATGCATTGGAACTGGGATCTAAAAATTGATGTTTTGATTAGCTGTGTTTTCCTAAATCATCAATATCTGTAAGTAAGTGAATTTTTCTTTTTTTAACTCTTTTAACTCTTTTTTTATTCGACATATTTTTATTTACTTTTCAAATGGATTCCCCTTTTCTAGCTCCCCAATCCCCAAAAGTCCCATAAGCCCCCTTCTCTCCCCCTGTCCTCCCACCCACCCCTTCCCACTTCCCTGTTCTGGTTTTGCCCTATATTGCTTCACTGAGTCTTTCCAGAACAAGGGGCCACTCCTCCTTTCTTCTTGTACCTCATTTGATGTGTGGATTATGTTTTGGATATTCCAGTTTTCTAGGTTAATATCCACTTATTAGTGAGTGCATACCATGATTCAGCTTTTGAGTCTGGGTTACCTCACTTAGTATGTTGTTTTCCAGCTCCATCCATTTGCCTAAGAATTTCATGAATTCATTGTTTCTAATAGCTGAATAGTACTCCATTGTGTATATATACTACATTTTTTGCATCCACTCTTCTGTTGAGGAATACCTGTGTTCTTTCCAGATTCTGGCTATTATAAATAGGGCTGCTATGAACATAGTGGAGCATATATCCTTATTACATGCTGGGGAATCCTCTGTGTATATGCCCAGGACTGGTATAGCAGGATCTTTCAGAAGTGACATGCCCAGTTTTCAGAGGAACCTCCAGACTGATTTCCAGAGTGGTTGTACCCATTTGCCGAGCTAGTACCTCAAGTACAATGTTGAAAAGATAAGGAGAAAGGGTGCAGCCCCATCTAGTCCCTGATTTTAGTGGGATTGCTTCAAGTTTCTCTCCATTTAGTTTGTTGCTGGCTACCGGTTTGCTGTATATTGCTTTTACTATGTTTAGGTATGGGCCTTGAATTCCTGTTCTTTCCAAGACTTTAAGCATGAAAGGATGCTGAATTTTGTCAAATGCTTTTTCAGCATCCAATGAAATGACCATGTGGTTTTATTCTTTTTGAGTTTGTTTATATTGTGGATTGCATTGATGAATTTTGTATATTAAACCAACCGTGCATCCCTGGGATAAAGCCTACTTGATCATGGTGGATGATCATTTTGAGGTGTTCTTGGATTCGGTTGGCAAGAATATTATTGAGTATTTTTGCATCGATGTTCATAAGGGAAATTGGTCTGAAGGTCTCTTTCTTTGTTGGATCTTTGTGTGGTTTTGGTATCAGCGTAATTGTGGCTTTGTAGAAGGAATTGGGTAGTGTTCCTTCTGTTTCTATTTTGTGGAATAGTTTGAAGAGTATTGGTGTTAGGTCTTCTTTAAAGGTCTGGTAGAATTCTGCACTGAAACTATCTGGTCCTGTGCTTTTTTTGGTTGGAAGACTTTCTATGACTCCTTCTATTTCTTTAGGGGTTATGGGACTGTTTAGATGATCTATTTGGTCCTGATTTAATTTTGGTATTTGGTATCTGTCAAGGAAATTGTCCATTTCCTCCAGATTATCCAGTTGTGTTGAGTACAGTCTCTTGTAGTAGGATTTGATGATGTTTTGGATTTCCTCAGTTTCTGTTGTTATATCCCCCTTTTCATTTCTAATTTTGTTTATTTGGATACTTTCTCTGTGCCCTTTGGTCATCCAGGCTAAGGGTTTATCTATCTTGTTGATTTTCTCAAAGAACAAGCTCCTGGATTTGTTGATTCCTTGCACAGTTCTCTTTGTTTCCAATTGATTGATTTCAGCCTTGAGTTTGATGATTTCCTGTCTTCTACTCCTCCTGGGGGAATTGGCTTCTTTTTGTTCCAGGACTTTCAGGTGTGTCATTAAGTTGCTAGTGTATGCTCTCTCCATTTTCTTTTTGGAGGCACTCAGGGCTATGAGTTTTTCTCTTAGCACTGCTTTCATTGTGTCCCAAAGATTTGGGTATGTTGTGCCTTCATTTTCATTAAATTCTAAAAAGTCTCTGATTTCTTTCTTTATTTCTTCTTTGGCCAAGGTGTCATTGAGTAGAGTATTATTCAGCCTCCATGTGTATGTGGGCTTTCTGTTGTTTTTATTGCTATTGAAAACCACTCTTCCACCATAGTGATCTGATAGGAGGCATGGGAGTAGTTCGATCATCTTATATTTGTTGAGGTCTGCCTTGTGTCCAATTATATGGTCGATTTTGGAGAAGGAACCATGTGGGTGCTGAGAGAAAGTTATATTCTTTTGCTTTTGGGTGAAATGTTCTATAAATATCAGTCAAATCCAATTGGTTCAAAGCTTCAATTAGTTTTACTGTGTCCCTGTTTAGTTTCTGTTTTCCTGATTGGTCCATTGAGGAGAGTGGAGTGTTGAAGTCCCCCACAATTACTGTGTTAGGTGCAATGTGTGCTTTGAGCTTTAGTAAAGTTTCTTTTACGAATGAGGGTGCCCTTGCATTTGGCGCATAGATGTTCAGAATTGAAAGTTCTTCTTGGTGGATTTTTCCTTTGACCAGCAAGAAGTGTCCTTCTGTTTCTCTTTTGATGACTTTAGGTTGAAAGTCAATTTTATCTGATATTAGAATGGCTACTCCTGCTTGTTTCCTGTGACCATTGGCTTGTAAGGTTGTCTTCCTGCCTTTTACTTTAAGGTAGTTTTTATCTTTGACACTGAGGTGTGTCTCCTGTATGTAGCAAAATGTAGGGTCCTGTTTCCTTATCCAGTCTGTTAGTCTATGTCTTTTTATTGGGGAATTGAGACCATTGATGTTAAGAGATATTAAGGAATATTGATTATTACTTCCTGTCATTTTTGATGTTCTTTTTATATTTGAGTGGTTATCTTCTTTTGGGTTTGATGAAGGCAGGTAACTGTCTTGCTTTTTTCCAGGATGTAGTTTCCATCCTTGTATTGGAGTTTTCCTCCTATTATTCTTTGCAGAGCTGGGTTTGTGGAAAGATATTACATAAATTTGGTTTTGTCATGGAATATCTTGGTTTCTCCATCTATGGTGAATGAGAGTTTTGCTGGGTATAGTAGTCTTGGCTGACATTTGTGTTCTCTTAGAGTCTGCATGAGATCTGCCCAGGATCTTCTAGCTTTCATGGTCTCTGGTGAGAAGTCTGGTGTGATTCTAATAGGTCTTCCTTTATATGTTACTTGGCCTTTTTCTCTTACTGCCTTTAATATTCTTTCTTTGTTTAGTGCATTTGGGGTTTTGATTGTTATGTGACAGGAGGTATTTCTGCTCAGGTCCAGTCTGTTTGGAGTTCTGTAGGCTTCTTGAATATTCATAGGCATCTCTCTCTATAAGTTGGGAAAGTTTTCCTCCATAATTTTGTTGAAGATATTTGCTGGCCCTTTCAGTTGTAAATCTTCACTCTCATCTATACCTATAATCCTTAGGTTTGGTCTTCTTATTGTATCCTGGATTTCCTGGATGTTCTGGGATACAAGATTTTTGCATTTTGCATTTTCTTTGACAGTTGAGTCAATGGTTTCTATGGTATCTTCAGCATCTGAGATTCTTTCTTCCATCTCTTGTATTCTGTTGTTTATATTTGCATCTATGGCCCCTGATTTCTTCCCAAGGTTTTCTATCTCCAAAGTTGTCTTCCTTTGTGATTTCTTAGTTGTTTTTACTTCTGTTTTTAGATCCAGGATGGTTTTGCTCAGTTCCATCATTTGTTTGTTTGTGTTTTCCTGTAATTCTTTAAGAGATTTTTTTTGTTTCCTCTTTCATGACTTCTGCCTGTTGACTCAAGTTTTCCTGCATTTCTTTAAGTTTTTTTTTTTTTTTTTTTTTTGCCTTTCTTCTTTATTGGCTTCTATCTCTTGGGCCTTATTCTCCTGCATTTCTTTAAGTGATTTTTGTGTTTCCATTATACGGGTTTCTAGCTTATTCATGTTCCCCTTTATTTCTTTAAGAGATTCATTTATGTCCTTTTTGTGTTCTTCTAGCAGCATCATGATCAGTGATTTTAAATCCAAATCTTGTTTCTCTGGTGTGTTGGCATAACCAGGACTTGCTGATGTTGGAGAGTTTGGTTCAGATGCTGCCATATTGCCTAGATTTCTGATAGTAGCGCTCCTGCGTTTGCCCTTTGCCATCTTGTTCTCTGGAGCTAGTTAGTCTTGTCTCTGACTGGTGTTTCAGCCTCCTGAGAGGTTCTGGGCTATTTCTGCAACACTGGATGAGAGGGTTTCCCCTGTTGCAGATTGCTGATGTGCTGTCCTCCTCTTGGGTGCCCTTGCAGCCCTAGTGTGCTTTGCCCAAGATTGTGTCTGTGAACCAGATGGTGCCCGTTTGCTCCTTCAGGGAGTGCTGAGGGTGTATGCTGCAGGGACCTTTTTTGCGTGCTGATCCCTCTGCTGGCCAGAGGAACTCCCAACTGGGTTGGTGCACACAAGGCTAGCCTCGCTGCTCAGGCCCTGAGTCTAGGCAAAAGCCTGGCAGGCCAATGTCTGAGCAAAGTTCCTGTCAGCTGTGAGTGTTAATTGGGTCTGTCAGGTGGCCAGGATGGCGGCCTGTGAGTACTCCCTGAGAGTGCTGGAAGAGTCTGCTGGGTCGACACACAGATGGCCCACCGAGCAGCCCAGGGCCTGGGGGCAATCCAGGGCTGACTGTCTTAGATCCCATCTATGTCAGCCTTGGGCTAGCTGGTTTTGCCTGCTAGGACGCTCTGGCTTCTTGTAGGCAAAATGGCAGCTGTGCCTGCACACGTGCCTGCCGGTCCGGGCAAACAACCTCCTGGCCAGGGTTTGCACACCGATGCCCCCCCCCCGCCCCGACCAGCTCAGTGCCTGGGTGCAGGCCAACACCCATCGGGCTTAGACCCCCTTGATGTTCGTCTCGGGTTGTATTTGTGTACCTCAGTCTGTCTGATCTCTCTGGCGTCAGAGAACCAAGATGGAGGCCAGTCTCTCCTAACTGACTGGCGGGAGACAGAAGTGGCTTCTGCGTGGTGGTGAAAGGCACCGTAAATCCGCCGCTGCTAGCAGCCTGGCTGGCCAGCAATGGCCAGTGGTCATGGGCGCAGGGTCTGCCTGGACCCTGTCAGCTTGGTTCCACTGCTGATGGCCCTTTCTCTGTACCAGCTGCTGCTGCTGTTGTTGCTGCCACCGCCCAATCTGAATTTTTCTTGATAAGTTGTGAAGGCAACTATCTGCCCTCATGAGGACAAATACTAAATGTGGTACTTAGGGATTATGCTAGTTTAGTGTAGTGGCTGGAGATCTTCCTTCAAGAGCTATGAATTGGATAGAATTCCAGTCCTAAATATAATACCCCTCTTGTTAATTCTGATGAGAGTACTATTGGTTATTGTCAAGGTATTCGATCTACAACTACATCTTTAAGTCTGTCATGCCTTCCCCATTATTGTTCTGGTTCATAGGCATCATAGCTGGACTGTTGGTTTCTGCTTTTGAAAACTTTGCTTGAAAACTTCTGGTACCATAAAAATCCTCTAGGAGTCCTTTAGGTCAGAACAAAATTAGGGTCCTCTGGTGTCTGTGTCTGAATTACATGGTAATTTTAGCAATAGGGGTTTACCTTCTACTTCTAGAGATCAATGAAGTACAATTTTGTCTGTACAATTTTATCGACTCTAGTCAACAACAAAAAATAGGACTTCTGATGTCTGTTATTGGGTCATTTGTTAGTTTTTTGGGCTCTTAGAAGAAGCATAGTAATTCTAAAATTCTTAATATATTTTAATATATTTTATTACTATATAGTATATTGAATGAATATATACACAATTATATAAATACACATACACACATATATATGTATATATGTATATATACTTTACATTTTGTAAATTAAATCAAAATGATTCTATTAGTCTTAATATGTAATATGTAATAATTCATATTTACATAATAATATGTAAATTTCATATAATGTATTATTTTGAAAATGCCTTGGAGATACTGTAAGATGTCTAACCTTCAGTCTATTTCAAAAGGAAGGGCCATAGATTGGGCCCTTTTCTTGAAAAACATATGTTTTTATTAATCTATCATAGGAACAGAAAACTGGTTTCTCAGGCAAATTTTGAAAAGTGATAATAAGGTGATCAATGAAAATAAAACATGCAGCCTCAAAGAGTAAAACATACCTCTTAATAAGCTTCTCAGAAAAGGAAACATAG
This sequence comes from Apodemus sylvaticus, assembly GCF_947179515.1. Taxonomy (NCBI): domain Eukaryota; kingdom Metazoa; phylum Chordata; class Mammalia; order Rodentia; family Muridae; genus Apodemus; species Apodemus sylvaticus. Next base: position 44,679,315 of record NC_067479.1, read on the forward strand.
CTTACTTTGCTGACAGAAATACCCAATGATAACATCCTCTATATTTGTTTCTCAAACCATCATGAAATATGTGTATTTTCTTTGTCTCTGTTTTGTTTTCATTCCTTTGGGTAGTTGGTTTTATGTCCTTAAGTAGTCACAGATTGATTGATAAATTGCAGAAATCATGCTGTGTTGGATAGATTTTAGAATTTTGAACTTCAGTCTTAATACAGCTAAATTCTCTGTCTGATCCTTCTCCATATATCTCATTATTGTCCCAAAGTAATTCAGAGTTTGATATAGATAAGTGTAAAAAAGAAGAGTAGTTATCGATGTGTTATTTACTGCAATGCGATAAACATTGTTTTAGTCATTATCTTTATCATTCCTACACAGCAAGACATTGTCAAACTCTTGAAGACTGAATGGTACTCATTGCAAGTGAGAACATTTTGTAGGGAAGAAATACTTTGTTTCCAACAACATTTTATATTTTCTCTCTGACAGTTAAATCTAGGCACTTCAGTGAAACTACATATTCCAAGTATGTTTAGCACCTACATCATTATAGCTAACACCAACATGTAGAAGAACACATGCAAGAGTTGGCTTTTTGGCTTGAATTACGTCACTCAGTATTAACTATTTTTTTTTTTAGCTCTATCCATGTACCTGAGAATTTCATAGTATGATTTACCTTAGAAGCTGAATAGTATTCCAATGTATAAATGTACCACATTTTTGTTTAAATGATGGGAACATAGTCCATTTCCAACTTCTAACTATTATCAACAGAACAAATGAATGTGAGAAGCAAGTATCTTTGTAGCATTGTGCAGACTCTTTTGAGATTGTGCCTAAGAGAACTATATCTGACTTTGGAGTAATCTATGTTCAATTCCTTGTGGAATATCAGAAAAACTCATCTAAGAGGCAATATATTGGGAGAAAGAGGAATTCCAAGGAAAAGGAAATAGAATATGGGTTTAAAATGCATTGTGGAATAATTAGAACAAGAAAATTATGCAAGAGCAGGTGCTATTTAATACTAAAGGTGGGAACAGAGAGGTATAACAAACACTAAAGATGTTTTGACAAGCAGTGTGGAAACCTAGTGGTAAAGAAGATTCTTGAATAGAAACATATAATAAAGGATTTTAAATAGTATCATCATATAATGGAGAAATAATAGTCAATATGACATAAAACGATACAAAATAATGGCTGTATTGCAGTATGAGGAATGAGTTAGATCTTTAACAGTTGTTGGTCAAAGACTGTCTATATAACTCCTAGGCATTTCCAAGGCCATTCTCTGAAACCTAATAGTAATGCCACATTGCTGAAGAAACCACATACATAGCAATAAAAATTGGAAATATTAAGCTCCTGCCCCTACTGAATAGCATCCATAGTGAGGGAAAGTACTCACCATGTTACAAGAGGAGAAAAGTAATCATTAGTCTTGCCCAACTACAAACCATGCCAATTTAGGAAATGATCTGACTGTCAAGCATGCAGGGGCAAAATAAATAGTAGCGCACATATTATGACAGTAACCAATTTCTTTTTAATTTAGGATTTAAAGCTTGTTTAATGATATGAAAGCCATATATAACACTTGATAAAGCCAAAGACCAGAAAAGAAAAATTGTATACAACATTATACTCAACCAAAATATGTTTACTTTTGATAGCTGTTGTTGAGAAATTATTTTCCTTAATGGAATGATACTGAGGATATTACCTGTATTTCTGGCCAGGGCTTATGCTCAGGAGTAGTTACCCGACATGTAATAGAATCCATTTTGTGCCTTTAAAAAATTAATTTTCTTTGAAATTTATCTTTGTAGAGAGAAACCACATGTACTTGAATATTTAGGTAGGAGGAAAGACCTGGGAGGATTTGGGGAAGCAAGATTTTATGATCAAAATATATTGCATGAAAATTTTAAAATAAATCTATGTGTAGATCTAAAATGGAATCAAAGAGAAGCTGTGATATTATGTCTTCAGTGGTATATATTTATACATAAATATTAGTGAGATGTTATTTGCATTTTGTAAAAGCTCAACTCAATTTTTATCACAAATATGTACGAAAATGAAATAGTAAAAAAAAGACTCTATGTACTCTTATCTACCATTCATCATAATTCCCACATATCTGGTTAAAGAGTGTGTGTTATTTAAATTAAAAATGATACATTCTGTTGTAACTCAGCATATCAACCACAGGAAACAAAATATACTCCCTTTGCTTAGAGCATCAATCCTGTTCTGCCGCCAACTCAGAATGCCAAAGCCCATATGGTACTGAAAATCAGTCACACAGCACCCCAAGCATTTCTCAGGGTTAAATTACAGGTTCACCTACTCATGATCATTTTAAATGGAAGAAATAATCATATATCATTATTTCATATTTGTAAATAACAGAAATGTGAGTTACAATTAAATTCCACTGAAATCCTTGGCTAGATGTTTAACTGCCCTGTAGAGTGGGCAGAAGGCCCAGTGAAAAAGTAAAATTAGAAGGATGATAATACAAAAAACTGGAGATTCCAATTGTTTCCACCAATCATTGAAATAGAATCTGGAATTTCAATATGGTCAGATTATTGTCCAAGAGAATTAAAAGCCAACATTATGTAAATGCAACAGAACTTATTGAACACAAACAAATAAACATACATTTTTTGTAATTTCATACATGTGTACAATCATATCTGCAGACACACAGACCCCTCCTAATTATGTGTTTCATGTTGGTATGACATACAATTTAAATCAAATTACGTATATGCAATATATGTGTGAGTGCATGTCTGTGCATTTATGTCTCTTATGTGTCTGTGTAATAGAAACACATAATTGAAAGGTAAAAATTTCAAAATACACTTGAAAAGGTGTTGACAATTGTACTTAAAATATATTTTTATCTGTGAAAAATTTTGACTAAAATTTAGAAATATTGCTAATAGTATTTCATAAATTAAATAGATACAAATGCACACATATACACTCCATTTAATATATACTATACATTTAGTTTATAGTTTGTAAATTAGAGCATAGTATGTGTAATTAGAAATGTGTGAGTTAATATGTGATTAAAAGGTTTGAAGAGAGGGTATAAAGAGGATATGAATCTAAAAAATTAAAATACTTACATTAGAATAAAAATATTTGACATTAAAACCACTACAGAATTTATAAAGTCTTAGCAAATTAAAAACAGAGTGAGTTCCAGGACAGCCAGGGCTACAAAGAGAAACCCTGTCTTTAAAAACCAAAACAAAAAACCCAAAAAACAAAAACAAAAACAATAACAAAATTCTCAAATTACCAGTGAGCTCCCCCCAAAATGAGATCTCTTCAATAGTATTAAATTGATTTTTCATTGTAAAATATTTTATATTTTCATGCAAACAAAGAACAAATCAGTATCATTAATTTTCATTATGGTTCTCATCCATACTGTAGATCCAAGCTATGTTAAGTAATATCAATAAAATTCAGAAGGTACAAAATGAAAAGAATATGACAATGTATATTCACAGTCAATGTGATCTATAAAATGAGTGAAAGATTTAAACACAAGTGAGAGGAGAAGTAAGAGAAGAAGCAGAATCCAGGGTATAGGTGAAGAGTCTATCATATTACATTATTACATATGCATTAACAAAGATCAACTGAAAACTTCAAGACTTAAAAATCTAATTGAAGAAGAGTTGGCAATTCCAATAAAGACAGATACACATGACATTTGACATAAAAAAATCATAAAACATAAAACTCTCAGAAATCAAATAAAAAGATAAATGTTAATGTGAATTAAAATTTGTATATTCAAATTACTAAGACTCTTTATATAAACAATGAATTCTCATTTCTAGTTAAGACATGGATTATATTTTATTGGAAACAGACTTTCTAAAATAGACTTACAGAAAATGTAATACCCAAAAGTTTTAGCACAAAATTCAAGGTTATGCATATCTAATCGTTTATTTCCATAAAAATAAAAATAGACTTTCAAATATGAAGATATTTGTTGAAACCAATTTAATTTTGGTTTAATTTTTTTGGGGGGGTTTCAATACAGGGTCTCTTGAAACCTGTAGCTTAGACTGGAACTCACTCTGCAGACCAGGCTGGCATCGAATTCAGAAATCCACCTGCTCTTTCCTACCAAGTGCTTGGATAAAAGGCATGTACCAGCACTGCCCAACTAAAAGATTCTTAACAAGTCAGCATTAACAGAAAATACTTTAAAGTAATTGAACGTGCAGGAACACAAAGTAAATGTTAGTAATATCAATTCATAGGCCATTAGTAATTATTGAGGTTGCACAGTGTTCCATCATGGAAAATACAAATGTCTCAGTTTATGAATGAAAGAATCAATGATGATAAAAATGTAGAGCAAAACAGGAGCACCATAAATGGAAAATCTTTCTTATATAAAATAAGGAAGGAATATACTAACTACAATTAACTAGTTAGGCGAACATGGTTTGTTTTGGGGATTATTTAATCTATCTGAAAACTTCTAGAATATTTGTCTAAAAACTTCCACAAGCCAAATGACTTAATGTTATATTGAGAATAAATATTACTTTTGATTTTAAATGAAAGACAGCTAACAGTGTCTTTGACACATGAGCATTTTGAAGCATCCTTAATATCACAAAACAGAAATGAAAATGTTTTGTATCACAAAATGACTAAAAGTACACATTTGAATTTTCTAGTGTTGATAAGGTAATATGCCTCTCAAAAAAGAAGATATATTTACATGTTGGAGAATTTACTAATTTCATTTCAGCTAGATATATGGCTGACATATGACTACCATCATATTCAAAATTACCAATATCATCAAAGGAAACTGGTGTTCACATAGATACGAATACTCCCAAGCACTGAGTAGTTGTAGTTTTATAAAAGTCTCAAACTGGAAATTTCATCAATAAAAGATTATATAATAATAAATAGAGTGCATTCAAATATAAAGCTAAGATCAGACAAAAAAGTTCACATCATATTCATGCATTAGAAACTCTAGAAAAGGTAAAACTAACCTTAGAAAACACAAACAGGAAAAAACTATCAACACAGACATGATTTTCTTTATGGCAATACTGACTTTGAAAAGTTGTGTTATTGATTCTACCGATCCATGAGCATGGGAGGTTTTCCCATTTTTTGAGGTCTTCTTTCATTTCCTTCTTCAGAGTCTTGAAGTTCTTGTCATACAGATCTTTCACATGTTTGGTAAGAGTCACCCCAAGATACTTTATACTGTTTGTGGCTATTGTGAAGGGGGTCATTTCCCTAATTTCTTTCTCAGCCTGCTTATCCTTTGAGTATAGGAAGGCCAGTGATTTGCTTGAGTTGATTTTATAACCTGCCACTTTGCTGAAGTTGTTTATCAGCTGTAGGAGCTCTCTAGGGGAGTTTTTTGGGTCACTTAGGTAGACTATCATGTCGTCTGCAAATAATGATAGTTTGACTTCTTCCTTTCCAATTTGTATCCCTTTGACCTCCTCATGTTGTCGAATTGCCTGAGCTAGTACCTCAAGTACAATATTGAAAAGATAAGGAGAAAGGGGGCAGCCTTGTCTGGTCCCTGATTTCAGTGAGATTGCTTCAAGTTTCTCTCCATTTAGTTTGATGCTGACTACAGGTTAGCTGTATATTGCTTTTACTATGTTTAGGTATGGGCCTTGAATTCCTGTTCTCTCCAAGACTTTAATCATGAAAGGATGCTAAATTTTGTCAAATGCTTTTTCAGCATCCAATGAAATGGCCATGTGCTTTTGTTCTTTGAGTTTGTTTATGTAGTGGATTGTATTGATGGATTTCCGTATATTGAACCATCCCTGCATTCCCGGGATAAAGCCTACTTAATCATGGTGGATGATCGTTTTGATGTGTTCTTGGATTCATTTGGCAAGAATTTTATTGAGTATTTTTGCATCGATGTTCATAAGGGAAATTGGTCTGAAGTTCTTTTTCTTTGTTGGATCTTTGTGTGGCTTTGGTATCAGCGTAATTGTGGCTTCGTAGAAGGAATTGGGTAGTGTTCCTTCTGTTTCTATTTTGTGGAATAGTTTGAAGAGTATTGGTGTTAACTCTTCTTTGAAGGTCTGATAGAATTCAGCACTGAAACCATCTGGTCCTGTGCTTTTTTTGGTTGGAAAACTTTCTATCACTCCTTCTATTTCTTTAGGCATTATGGGACTGTTTAGATGGTCTAGTTGGTCCTGATTTAATTTTGGTATTTGGTATCTGTCAAGGAAATTGTCCATTTCCTCCAGATTCTCTAGTTGTGTTGAGTACAGTCTCTTGTAGTAGGATCTGATGATTTTTTGGATTTCCTCAGTTTCCGTTGTTATATCTCCCTTTTCATTTCTAAGTTTGTTAATTTGGATACTTTCTCTGTGCCCTTTGGTCAGTCTGGCTAAGGGTTTATCTATCTTGTTGATTTTCTCAAAGAACCAGCTCCTGGGTTTGTTGATTTTTTGTATGGTTCTCTTTGTTTCTACTTGATTGATTTCAGCCCTGAGTTTGATGATTTCCTGCCTTCTACTCCTCCTGGGCGAAATAGCTTCTTTTTGTTCCAGGGCTTTCAGGTGTGACATTAAGCTGGTAATGTATGCTCTCTCCATTTTCTTTTTGGAGGCACTCAGGGCTATGAGTTTTCCTCTTAGCACTGCTTTCATTGTGTCCCATAGATTTGGGTATGTTCTGTTTTCATTTTCATTGTGTTCTAAAAAGTCTTTAATTTCTTTCTTTATTTCTTCCTTGACCAAAGTATCATTGAGTAGAGTATTGTTAAGTTTCCATGTGTATGTGGGTTTTCTGTTGTTTCTGTTGCTATTGAAGACCACTTTTACTCCATAGTGATCAGATAGGAGGCATGGGATTAGTTCGATCTTCTTATATTTGTTGAGGTCTGTCTTGTGAATAATTATATGGTCGATTTTGGAAAAGGTGCCATGAGGTGCTGAGAAAAAGGTATATTCTTTTGTTTTAGGATAGAATGTTCTATATATATCTGTTAAATTTAATTGGTCCAAAGCTTCAATTAGTTTCATTGTGTCCCTGTTTAGTTTCTGTTTTCCTGATCGGTCCATTGAGGAAAGTGCAGTGTTGAAGTCACCCACAATTATTGTGTTAGGTGCAATGTGTGCTTTGAGTTTTAATAAAGTTTCTTTTACGAAAGAGGGTGCCCTTGCATTTGGAGCATAGATGTTCAGGATTGAGAGTTCCTCTGGTTGTATTTTTCCTTTGACCAGCAAGAAGTGTCCTTCAGAGTCTCTTTTGATGACTTTGGGTTGAAAGTCAATTTTATCTGATATTAAAATGGCTACTCCAGCTTGTTTCCTGAGACCATTTGCTTGTAAAATTGTCTTCCAGCCTTTTACTCTAAGGTAGTGTTTGTCTTTGACCCTGAGGTGTGTTTCCTGTAAGCAGCAAAATGTAGGGTCCTGTTTACATATCCAGTCAGTTAGTCTGTGTCTTTTTATTGGGGCATTAAATTCATTGATGTTAAGAAATATTAAGGAATAGTGATTGTTACTACCTATCATTTTTGACGTTGTTTTTTAAATTTGATTGCTTAACTTCTTTGGGTTTGATGAAAGGTTACTATCTTGCTTTTTCCAGGGTGAAGTTTCCCTCCTTGTATTGGTGTTGTCCTCCTATTATCCTTTGTAGGGCTAGGTTTGTAGGTAGATATTGGGTAAACTTGGTTTTGTCATGAAATATCTTAGTTTCTCCATCTATGGTGATTGAGAGTTTTGCTGGATATAGTAGTTTTCGTTGGAATTTGTGTTCTCTTAGAGTCTGCATGAGGTCTGCCCAGGACCTTCTAGTCTTCATAGTCTCAGGTGAAAAGTTTGCTGTGATTCTGATAGGTCTTCCTTTATATGTTACTTGGTCTTTTTCTCTTACTGCCTTTAATATTCTTTCTTTGTTTAGAACATTTGGTGTTTTGATTATTATGTGACAGGAAGTATTTCTGTTCTGGTCCAGTCTGTTTGGAGTTCTGTAGGCTTCTTGTATATTCATGGGCATCTCTCTCTTTAGGTTAGGGAAGTTTTCTTCCATAATTTTATTGAAGATATTTGCTGGCCCTTTAAATTGTAAATCTTCACTCTCATCTATGCCTATAATCCTTAGGTTTGGTCTTCTCATTGTGTCCTGGATTTCCTGGATATTTTGGGTTACAAGCTTTTTGCATTTTGCATTTTCTTTAACTGTTGAGTCCATGGTTTCTATGGTATCTTCAGCGTCTGAGATTCTTTCTTCTATCTCTTGTATTCTGTTGTTGATATTTGCATCTCTGTCCCCTGATTTCTTCCCAAGGCTTTCTATCTCCAAAGTTGTCTCCCTTTGCGTTTTCTTAGTTGTTTCTACTTCTGATTTTAGATCCTGGATGGTTTTGCTTAACTCCTTCACTTGCTTGTTTGTGCTTTCCTGTAATTCTTTAAGAGATTTTTGTGTTTCCTCTTTCATGACCTCAGCCTGTTGACCAAAGTTCTCCTGTATTTCTTTAAGTGTTTTTTGTGTTTCTTCATTGTTGGCTTTTGTATTCTCCTGGATTTCTTTCAATGATTTTTGTGTTTCCCTTGCAAGGGCTTCTAACTTTTGATCCATTTTCTCCTGAATTTCTTTAAGTATGTCCTTCATGTGTTCCTGTACCAGCATCATGACCAGTGATTTTAAATCCAAATCTTGTTTTACTGGTGTGTTGGGGTATCCAGGACATGCTGGAAGAGGAGAATTGGGTTCAGATGTTGCCATATTGCCTTGATTTCTGTTAGTGACGTTCCTGCGTTTGCCTTTTGCCATCTAGTTCTCACTGGTGTTACTTGGTCTTGTCAGTGCTGGACTCACCAGTGCAAGCTGCCCCTTCCCAGTTGGCCTCTGATGCACAGCTTACCCCCTGCACTGCCTGTAGACAGGGTGCTGCTGCCCAGGCTGTTCAGATCCCGAAGCAGGCACCCGAAGGCTCCCGCTGGGGCCCATTGGATTCACTGGAGCACACTGACTTCTCCCAGCTGGCCGCCCGGAATCCCCTCTTGCCTCTTGCAGGACCTGGAGATGTGGTGCCCCAGCCCAGGCTGATCTGGATCTGGAAGCAGAGAGAGTTGAGCTGAGGGCTCCCGCCTGAGGGCTTGCCCCAGATTGTGTCTGTGGACCAGATGGAGCCAGTGTGCACCGCCAGGGAGCGCCGATGGTGTATGCTGCCGGGACTCCTGTGTTCTGATCACTCTGTTGGGCAGCCAATCCCCCAACCGGGCTGGCGCACAGAAGGTTAGCCTGGCCACCCAGGCCCTGAGTCCAGGCAAAAGCCTGGGAGGCCAAGGTCCGAGCCAAGTTCCCCTAGGGCTATGACTGTTAATTGGGTCCGCCAGGTGACCAGGATGGTGGGCGTGTGTGCCTGCGCTCCCTGAAAGCGCTGGGAGAGTTTGCTGTGCTAACAACCTCCTGGGCGGGTTGACTCACAGATGGCCCACCAAGCCGCCCAGATCTTGGGGTCAGTCCGGTTCCTTTTGGGGCCTAGACCCCCGCTTTGTTAGCCTCAGGCTATGCCTGTTAAGGCTCTGCCCGCCAGAGCTCTCTGTTGTCCTGCAGGCAAAATGGCGGTGTGAGCGCAGGCCTGGGCAAAAAACCTCCAGGCTGGGTTGGCGCCCCGATGCCCCCCCCCAACAGCCCAGGGCCTGGGTGCAGGCCAACGCCCATCGGGCTCAGACCCCCGCGGTGTTGGCCTTGGATTATGTTTGTGTACCTCAGACTGTTCGATGTCACTGGAGTTCGAAATCAAGATGGAGAGGCTGAGTTCTGAAGTGGCTTCTGTGCAGGGAAAGGTGCCGCAAAACCGCAGCTGTTTGCAGCCCGGCTGGTCAGCGAAGGTCAGTGGTCGTGGGCGCAGGGCCTAACTGGACCCTGTGTCGCCTTGGTTCCACTGCTGATGGCCCTTCAGCTGGACCAGCCACTGCTGTACTGCCGCCGCCGCCGCTGCCCGAACTTCTCTTTCTTTGTAGGATCTTTGTGTGGTTTTGGTGTCAGCATAATTGTGGCTTCGTAGAAAGAGTTGGGTAGTGTTTCTTCTATTTCTGTTTTGTGCAACGGTTTGAAGAGTATTGGTGTTAGGTCTTCTTTAAAGGTCTGATAGAATTCTGCACTGAAACCATCTGATCCTGTGCTTTTTTTGGTTGGAAAACTTTCTATGACCCCTTCTACTTCTTTAGGGGTTAAGCAATTCTCAAATTCATCTGGAATAACAAAAACCCAGGATAGCTAAAACTATTCTCAACAACAAAAGAAATTCTGGGGGAATCAATATCCTGGAACTCAAGCAATACTACAGAGCAATAATTTTAAAAACTGCATGGTACTGGTAGAGTGACAGGCAGGCAGATCAATGGAATAGGATTGAAGATCCAGAAATGAACCCACATACCTATGGTGACGTGATCTTCGACAGAGGAGCTGAAAACATCCAGTGGAAAAAAAGATGGCCTTTTCAACAAATGGTGTTGGTTCAATTGGAGGTCATCATGCAAAAGAATACAAATTGATCCATCCTTATCTCCTTGTACTAAGCTCAAATCCAAGTGGATCAAGGACCTCCATGTAAAGCTAGAAATACTGAAACTAATAGAAAAGAAACTGGAAAAGACCCTTGAGGACACTGGCACAGGGGAAAAGTTCCTGAACAGAACACCAATAGCTTATGTTCTAAGAACAAGAATTGACAAATGGGACCTCATAAAATTGCAAAGTTTCTGTAAGGCAAAGGACACCATCTAAAGGACAAATCAACAGCCAACAAATTGGGAAAAGATCTTCACCAACCCTACATCTGACAGAGAGCTAATATCCAATATATATAAAGAACTCAAGAAGTCAGACCCTACAAAACCAAATAACCCTATTAAAAATGGGGTACAGAGCTAAACAAAGAATTTTCACCTGAAGAACTTCGGATGGTAGAGAAGCATCTTAAAAAATGCTCAACTTCATTAGTCATTAGGGAAATTCAAATCAAAACAACCCTGAGATTTCACCTTACACCAGTCAGAATGGCTAAGATCAAAAACTCAGGAGAAAGCAGGTACTGGTGAGTATGTGGAGAAAGAGAAATACTCCTCCACTGCTGGTGGGGTTGCAAATTGGTACAACCACTCTGGAAATCAGTCTGGCAATTCCTCAGAAAACTGGGCTTGTCACTTCCAGAGGACACTGCTATACCACTCCTGGACATACACCCAGAAGATTCCCCACCATATAATAAGGATAAGTGCTCCACTGTCTTCATAGCAGCCATATTCATAATAGCCAGAAGCTGGAAAGAACCCAGGTGTCCCTCAACGAAGGAATGGATACAAAAAATATGGTATATATACACAGTGGAGTGCTATTCAGCCATTAGAAACAATGAATTCATGAAATTCTTAGACAAATGGATGGATCTGGAGAACATCATACTAAGTGAGGTAACCTAGTCTCAAAAGATCAATCATGGTATGCACTCACTGATAAGTGGATATTAGCCTAGAAACTTGGAATACCCAAGGCATAATCTACATGTCAAATGATGTCCATGAAGAACGGAGGAGTGTGTCTGACATGGAAGTCAGTGGACTCAGCTGGGAATATACACATGAGTAAAGAACCACTTGGTGGGACAGGGGAAAAGATAGAACATACACAGATGGAATGTTCTACTGTCATCTGGTGCTGGCATGCACCCCCCTTTTCTCACCCTGGCCTTCAAAAGGATAGATTCTTAAGTCTTGGAACTTTAGAGGACATATTAGCAGACCTTCAGGCTTCCATTGAGAATTACACAGGTAACTTCTCTTTTGTGGATTCTAAGGCCTACCATAGGGTTTGTTGGTTTCCTGCCCGCAGAAGTTGAGTTGTGGAAAATCAATTCTCTATGATCACAAAAGCTATTTTTCTTATAAATTTTCATTTATCTACCTACCCATCTACATTCTAATTAGCTATCATCTACTGATATAGCTACCTATTTATCTATTTCTCCATCCATCTAGCCACACCTTTCCTGCTTAGTAGTATAAGAGAATCTTGTTCAATTAAACCCCAAGAAAATAGTAATTAAGGCCTTTAAAAGAAATTACTCTGGGTTATAGATATCAAAATGGTAAATTTGGAATTTAAATATATCGTAATCAGATAATGTCCTTGGGTTTGAACAGAAGCCTCATTTCTCCATAATGCCGTGTGACAGTAGGAAAATTTAAGAAGCATTAGAAAAGTGGCTTAGTTGATCCTAAGAACCTGCTAAGTTCCCACCTCTTTCCTGAGCCTGCCAAGTCACATTTGACTTGTGATCAAGAAAAACAGGCATTACTCTAAAGAGTTGCTTTATGTACTGGATTTTGAAGTATGTTCTCAGTGTCTCAAAGAAGTAGGCTTCAATTTCAAAATCATTTTGTTATTCAAAATATATATATTTTTAAATTTCTAAGTTTTCTAAACCTATTCTTTGTAAGTAAACCACTAACACATGGAAGTCTGTTTATCTGAATAAATTTAGTCCTTTCCACCTTAGGCAGACAGTAACCAAAGTATTTTAACAAAGAAAATTAATTACATCAAGATGAGGCTCAAGGACCCAGGGTAGCGGAATGCTAGGGCACTGAGGTGGAAGTGGGTGGGTGGGTAAATATTCCTATAGAAACAGAAGGGACAGGGGAGAGCAGAGGGGGAGGGGATAACTTGAAATGCAAATAAATAAAATAATGAATTCAAAAAAGATGAAAGCTGATCTTACATCATGAACATACTCACAAACACTGCTTCACAAAATTCATGTCTAACCATAACAGGTTTCTATTATATTACAAAAGAAATGCAAAATGAAACCTAAAATTGACTGCAAAATGATGCTCCTCAACATTCAGTTCTGGAGTGTTCCATTCAAGGTAAGCATTGACAACCAGGAAACATAAGCTTTGTCAGTTCTTGTCATCCCTGGATCAGTAAGAGTGCCACTGGAATGACTTCATACTGACAAATGACAAAATTGCCTCTTTAAATTGTGACACGGAGAAGCACTTACTAGGACCTCCAATGTTGGGTGCTGTTGTAAATGTAGACTGACTTATCTTAATTCTTACTGTCCTTTAAAAATGTGTCATCATTGTTGTTCCTTACTTATGTATTGTTGAACTAATTAACTACATGTATTTAAAGGCTGTTTAATTTAGCAGGTCACACAAATACAGCACACAATACTCTTATTGATAAAGAGGGAAGACTCAGGAGGCTAAAAAGTGGCTAAAGGCTGGCAAGGGAATTGTGGTGAAAATGACTAAAATTTATCATACACACACACACATTGTAAAAAATGAGTTAAAATTTGATCAAACAGTTATAAACAGCTACAGTATTTTAAATACCTAGAAATAAATAATAGGAAAGAGTAAGTTAAAGAAAATATCTAAATAATAAAATCTGTTCCATAATATAGGGAAAATTAAATAAGTATGGGTTATAATAAAATGGAAAAATAGACTATGGCATAGACTACTGGGGCAATATACCAGTTATATTTTACAACTGCCTAAAGAGTCGGTATAAAAATGATTCTTATTAAAATGTATAAGTGTTATTTCTTATAGAAACATCCCATTAATTCACTATATTATAATAGATAAAAATATGAATTCTACTGGTGAGGCAATTAAACAAAGCATTAAATACTTCAAAGATTAGTGGTTTTTGACCTCATGTTAGCAGAAAGCTTAAGCTTTTAAAAGTTCAAGGTAAATACTATTGCTTTGTATAAGCACAAGTATACACAGCAGTATATACTGTTGTGTAATATTGAAGTACTTAATTTAAAATCAGTATATTCTTAAGGTTATTATTTTAAGAATATTGCTATACAGTATGACATTATTATGAATGAAATTTAGCAACTGAACAAAGTAAGTGTTTTACTTCTCTTAAGTTTTATTTTTGCATGTTTACATGTAGATGGTGGGCATATATGTATCTATGCCTAACAGCATGCTAGTGGAAGCTGGAAGTTGCTGGAAGATTTCTTTAATTATTGCTTATTTGTTGGCTCAGGCTCAAGATTTTAGCCAATCATTCTAGCTATCTGGTTTTAGAGAGACCCCTTTCTCTCTGCCTTTGGTGTCCTGGGATTCCATATGGATTGCCATGCCTACCTGTTTCTTGGAATCTCAATGGAGGTCTCATGCTTTCAGAGCAAGCACTTTATCCATTGAGCAAATTATTTAGCTTTAGACATTATCTTTTAAAATTAAAAGCAAACATATTATTTTCTAAATGAAGGTTAAAATATAGTAACACCTTATCATTTTTAATGCTTAAAAATAGGGTTAGGTATATCTCTTAGTTAAGATGCACAGGATAATTTTAAGAATAAAATTAACAAAGTTTTTTTTGGGGGGAGGGTTGTTTTGTTTTGCCCACAAACTTTTTGTTCATAATATAGAGTCTATATTAGAGAAAACCTTAAAATTTTTGTAATTTTCCTATTACCACATTTCTTGTAATTAAAAAAAAAGCAGAGAATTAAGTTCAGCTCTTACGGTCTCAAAATATAAACAGAAAAAGAACAAAACTTAAAATGAAAGTAATACTTTGAGAGAAATGGTTGCCGACATAGGCTAGAGTACCAAAATGAGTTAAATGAAAATAATTGTCACTATCTACACATTCCTAATTTGTCAACAGGCACATTCCAATAAGCACTGGAACTGATGGATTGTAAGTGACACCAAGAGCTTAACAGCAATAAGTTAAATGACTAAGTCCCTGAGACAATCAGCATGTCTCCGAGCCAGAGTTTTCACTAGAAACACATGCATCATTATCTTGAAGAAAATGGTCAAAAAGTCCAAAATATAGCCTTCTTTGTGTTTGGTATGAGATAACAGTGGACATTTTGTAAACTGTAAAGACAATTAAGGCAAAATTGTCCTAAACTCCAGCAGCATTTATAAATGTAATGAGCTCTTATCTCTGGGTATTTAGTGTTTAAAAATGCTGATTGAGAACTAAGGAGAATTAAGTTTGACAGTTTTTTAGTAATATGAAATACTTTGTTTCAGTCCCCCCCAAATATCCATGTAAACACATCAGAACAAATATGTGGTCATAATATAGAAACAATCCAAAATATATAATTTCTAGCTCTACAAATAATATTTTTAAAAATTATCAGCACTGTTTTCATCCATTGGAAATATCCTGAAATTTTCATGAGAAATCAAGAATGATAGATATGCTAGGTGAACTAGGTGAGCTGTTTAGATATATGGATGAGTAAATATGAAAAAGAAATGACGATACTCTGATTCTGACTATCTATTGAGATTTATTTGCTTAAAGCAATGCTTTGATAGCTGAAATTATCTTTTCCAATAAGCTTGGAGTTGGCAAAATTACAGGTCATTTGCTGTAAGCGTTCACTGAATGATCACAAAAGATTCAGTTTTTATGGCAAATCAATGTATGTTACTTTCATTATACATGCATTGTATGATCCATATCAAATAGATGGATAATGTTTTCTGATTATCATAATGAGGGATATTGCTACATGATGATGTCTGAGCCTGAGCCAGTGAGTTGAAACCATAGATATAATGATGTCTTGTAGCAAGGTAGTTAAGAATATGTTTATAATATCAAAGTTGCAGGACCTAAACCCACGAATATCTCTATCCCTTCAAAGAAAACATCTAACAAAGATACAAAAAGTTACCTTAAATAAATAGATTTGTTCAAAGGATTAGTTTTTTTTCTTTAAAAAGCTCCTGACTGTGTATGTTCATTACTAGAGAGAACAGGCCAACATCCTTGCTGCCGTCCACATGATGTATAATTTCCACCCAAATGAGCCTCCGTGAGCACAGACACAATGAGCATGTTGCCCAGACACAGTAATAATCAGATTCCATTTCAAAAGAAAAAGATTTCCTAACAAACCTCTGTGGTTACAGCATAGTCTAAAAGCTGAATAAGCCAGGCAGTGGTGGCACATGCCATTAATTCCAGCACTTGGGAGGCAGAGGCAGACAGATTTCTGAGTTTGAGGACAGCCTAGTCTACAGAGTGAGTTCCAGGACAGCCAGGAGAACACAAAAAAATCCTTTCTCAAAAAACCAAAATAATAAACATTTAAAAGCTGAATAAATAGAAAGAAAATAATAAAAATTAAGAAAAATAGAATACATGGAATAGAATAGAACAAAGGTAAGTGAATAAATGATCTCTCTATTCTTTAATTAATTATTATATTTATTTACATTCAAATTTTGCTCCCCTCCTCGTCATCTTTCCAGTGTTAGTCTCCCATCCCTCCTCTTCTTTGCCTCTTTGAGTACCCAAACCCCAGGAATCCCCTTCCCTGGGGCATCAAGTTTCTGTGTCATTAGGCACACCCTCTCCCACTGAGGCCAGACAAGGCAGTCCTCTGCTAAATATGTGCCAGGGGACCCAGACCAGCCCATGAATGCTTTTTGATTGGAGACTTAGTCTCTGGGAACACTTTGGCGTCTGGGTTAGTTCAAAGTGTTGATCTTCTAAATTATCTCCGTAAAAACTTCAAAAGACTAATCCAGCAGATTGTCAAAAGACAGCATTATTAAGTGATAGTCTGCACAGTAATACTATTCTTATCAAAATAAATAGATTTCTCATAAAAGTCCACACATTAATCCAAAACTCTTAATGCCAATTCAAATTAGCAATGTTGGAGAGATCTCTCATTGTGGCAATACCAAAGGGCTATGAAATCACAACATCTACAAACACCTACACACATATGGTATTCTCTTAGAGATGCCACACATACACATATATAAAAATAAATCCTTTTAAGCCATTTTCAATTTATTTTGAGATGATAAGTGCATTATTTCTCCATTTCCTTTACTCTCTCCAAGTTGTCCCATATACTTCCCCTTGCTCCATTTCAATTTATTGCCTCTCTTTCACTGCTAATCCCTATATACATATATATTCTTAATATACCCTTATCAGACTGTATAATTTCACTTTCCTGTATTCTTTCAGGATTCAATATCAGGTACTGCATAATAATTGGCATGTTCTATCCCAGAAGACTAGTCCTTGAACTTTCGTTTCTCCTGAGGTATGGAGTGTTGAGGCCTCCTGGGCTTTTCCT
This sequence comes from Apodemus sylvaticus, assembly GCF_947179515.1. Lineage (NCBI taxonomy): Eukaryota > Metazoa > Chordata > Mammalia > Rodentia > Muridae > Apodemus > Apodemus sylvaticus. The sequence continues at coordinate 44,696,515 of NC_067479.1, forward strand.
TGTCAGGTTACACAGTAAGAAATAGTTTTATGCTTTAATTCTGAAAAACAACAAATTTGGAGGAGCCAGTACACTTCATAAATATAAAACCTTTGCAAAATATGGAATCATGAAATTGTTTTTATTATAATTTGGGTAATATATTTGTCACTACAGTAGCAATGAAAGTCTAATTATTGATAGTTAGAGAAAACCAACATTCACTAAATTATGCCAACACAATTATTCGGAAAAGGTGTTTTCAACAAAATGTAGATAGATAGCATGTAGTCATAGAAACATAATGGTGTTACTCCTCTACTTCAGACCATTTTTAAAGCTAAGTCAAACTAGATCCAAAGATATATATTGGATAACTCATAGTAGTAGCATATTGTTAGAACTTAACTATTCATTTTGTAATTCTGAATTGAATAATAACACTTAAAATTTAAATAGTAGCAACAATGTATCAATCTAGCGTCATCTAAAATAAGGCTTTTGTTATTCAAATAGTCCGATAGTATATACAGACTATTTAATGGGTGAAAATATTTTGAAACTACATATAAAATGCATTAAAAAAAGAGAGAAAGAGAAATAAAGACTGAAAGCATTCATTAATCCAAAGTCATATGGATAAAGCTTTCCAGGGTGTCCTGAATCATGACTCATTAAAGCAAAGCAAAACCACAAAAAGACAGCACTTACATTCTAGAACAATATTGACAATCAATTGTGAAGAAAGGAAAACAAAATGAATGTTGGCAAATATATGTCATTTATCATTGTCTAGAATGTGAAACTTACAGTTTTTCAGAAAAGCAGTCTATAGCTACTTAAAATACAGAATAGACTGCCCAAATGATCCAGCAATTCTACTTTTATGTAAACAGTCAAGAGGATTAAAAACAATCTTCATAAGTAATATTTATAGAAAGTTTATAGTAGCTGTAGTCACAATAACAGAAAAAAAATTAAATCACAAATGAAAGTAATTTGTATAAAATAAATGCACTTTAGGTATCCAATGGAATTTCATATTATAAAAAATAAAATAACCCATTCTATATAATTTCATTATGAAAGTCTCAAGAAATGAATAAAAACCTTTAAAAATTAGCATGTAAACTGATAAGGGCCTTCTGGGATTGATAATATTTATAGGATATATTTTTTTGTTGTTTGATGAAATGCTCACAAACTAAAAGTTATGATAGGAACAACTTAAGAAAATAGTAGAGACGTGGGATAATATACTATAATAGAGAAAATGGTATGGATTATTAATTGTATCTCAAATTTTGAAAGATATTAAATCATTAACTTATAAAATGAACAAAGTATCAGATGTTACATAGAGCCGAACTATGTAAATATCAAAGAATCTAATTTTAGAAGCAGAAATATTACCAAATTTCTTCTAGATATGAAAAGGAGATAGATGACTCAATTAGTCACAATTACATAAAAGTATTAATATATATGTATACGATTATTTCAGTGCTACAGCAAATGCCTAAGATGTTGAAGACTCTAGGATCAATTCCCAGCATCACAAAAAAACAAATCAGGCATAATGCAAAATAAATGTCTACTTGAATATATCTTCAAAGAGTTTCTAAAACCTGAAGCAGGAAAATGACTGAAACTAAAGGAGAAATAATATATAAATACATGTCAATGTGCATAACTCATAATAATTAGTAGAAAAAAATATAGAAAATTATTTTTATTTATTAGTTATTTTATTTATTTACATTTCAGATGTTATCCCCTTTCCCAGTTTTCCCTCAGCAAGCCTCCTATCCCATCCCCCCTTCCAATGCTTCTATGAGGGAGCTCGGCCACCCACCCACCCATTCCCACCTTACTGCCATACCATTCCCCTATGCTGGAATATCAAGTCTCCTCAGAACCAAGAGCGTACCCTCCCATTGATGCCAGATAAGACAGTCCTCTGCTATATTAACACCTGGAGCCATGGGTCCCTCAGTGTGTACTCTTCGCTTGGTGGTTTAGTCCCTTGTATCTCTGGGGTGTCTCGTTGGTTGATAATGTTGTTCTTCCAATGGCATTGCAAACCCTTTCAGCTCCTTCTTCCTCTCCTTAACTCTTCCATTGGGGATCTCTGTACTCAGTCTGATCCTTGCCTACATCAGATATTGGAGACTGATATTGGCTTCCTGGCATAAGCAATAGTATCTGGGTTTAGTGTTTGTAGATAGGATGGATTCCCAGTTGGGGCAGTCTCTGGATGGCCTTTCCTTCAGAAACACTAGCACTGACATCCTTTAAATAATTGCTTTTCAGCCAGGCAGTGGTGGCACACGCCTTTAATCCTAGCACTTGGGAGGCAGAGATAGGCAGATTTCTAAGTTCAAAGCCAGCCTCGTCTACAGAGTGAGTTCTAGAACAAGCAAGGGCTACACAGAGAAACCTTCTCTCAGAAAAAAAAAAAACAAAAAGAAAAAAACAAAAAGAAAAAATGCTTTTATACAACATGGTATCTAGCAAATAATGCATCTCATAATCGAGTGGATGATAGTTGTTCATGAAAACATTCTGTATTGGGTCTCCTGGGCTCAGAAATTTTAAATATTTAATAGACTATACATTATCTGATTTAGTTTCACAGGCTACCATTAATTAAAATTAAATCATTATTTGGAAAATAAAAACAAAAATCCTGAAAAGTAATTAATTTTTAGTGACATGAGACAAAAAGAATACCTTTTAGAAATAATATTGATTTTGGAATGAAAAACCAAAAGCCAGGGCATACAAAACTTACATTTTCAATAATATTTTGATTAAAATTCATAGCATTGAATGCTCATATTAGTTAAGATAATATGTACTAATTAATTCTGTAACTTGTTTTCTACTTTTCATAAAGAAATATCAGATTAATTTAAATCAAATCCAACAGAAAATTAAAATGATAAGTTAGCTCTAAAAGACAATGAATTTGAAATCAAGACAGGAAAAAGAGAAATATCATAAAGTAATAATAAAATAATTCATGATACATGTTTATTCTTACAATAAGCCTCCCCCCAAATAGAAATCATACCAGCAAACAATAACATACAAACAAACAGATAAAACGATGAATCAAATAAGCAGATAAAAACAAAGTATAAAAGACATCTTATTGTGGAAGCTATATGCCACAGTGTGTCTCATATTATATCCTTCTCACCATGCATCCTCACTTACAAATGTTTGTTCATTGCAGTGACTCATTGGTTTGGTTTGTGATCTCCTGCTTCTGGAATAATCATTAATCTTGGATCCTCAGTGGGCCTCCTCTTGGTGTCTCCTTGTTGCCCTATTTCATGGAGAGCCTGCAACTCTGAAGAGCAGGAATGCCCGTAGAATGCACCTGAACCCATTGTGGAAGATATAGATTTGATGGTAGGTCAACTCAGCCCTTGATCTGAGCCTGGCTGTTAAGTGAGCCAGTCAGGGTACCACCTTATCTGCTCCCTTATCTGCACCAACTGGGCAAGCGGTCCAGGACTGCTCTGGCTATTTCACCCAATGACACCATCAACAGGAGGCAGGGTCAGCTCTCATGTTCTCATGCACTTGAAGCCATCACACCTGCACCTACATCTCCATGGCATCCAGCTAGGATGAACAAAAAGACTGCTATCTGCTCTGCCCCTGACTGATGTAAGAACACCACCAGCAATAAGAGGTCTTTTTGCCCATTGCAATAGGGGAGAAAAATACACTTTCAAATTGTTAGAAAAGACTTTATAATTTTAAAAATAATGATTTATTTAACTATTACTGTATATAGTATGATATAGAAAATTATTCGATTTAAGCGTTTTCTTCTGAGAAGAAAATAATATAGTTAAATAATATGGAGGATGATCGAAACATTATATACTTTTTATTATGTTTTCAAGATAAATATGCCTATGTGGTATATGAATACACATAAAACTGGACTATATTATAAATTAACACCAAATGAAGTCTTGAAAATCTGAAGGACTCCAGAGTTACAATAGAGGACCAACATTTCACAAATACATGTACATATGGAGATTGTATGTGAAGATCTAGAAAATTTATATTTTGCTAAGAGTATTGGGAAAGAAAGATGAATTAAGTTGATTCTTCACTGATGTGACTAAAGCCCGAGGAAAAGCATGGGGAATGCTCACGTTTCATGTGTTTCATGATCACATGGAGAGCATGCAACTCTGAAGAGCAGTAATGCTCCTTGAATGCACCTGAACCCATTGTGGAAGATAGAGATTTGGAGGTAGGTCATCTCAGCCCTTGATCAGAGCCTGGCTGTTAAGTGAGCCAGTCAGGGTACCACCTTATCTGCTCCCTTATCTTCACCAACTAGGCAGGCAATCTTCGACTGCTCTGGCTCCTCCACCCAATGACACCATCAACAGGAGGCAGAGTCAGCTTTCTTGTTCTCATGCACTTGAAGCCATCTCACCTGCACCTACATCTCCTGATGTTTGGCCTGATTGTTCTGTGACTTCAAGAATGAAGAATAGCATGGGAGGAATGAGGTGGAAAAGGAAAATGGCTCACTTCATAGAGACAGAGGAAGAGGGGGCATAAGAGCGTGCGAGGGGACCATGTGCTTTCAAAGGTGCACACCTCCGTAACAACTCCTCCAGCCAGGTGCCTCTCCTAACAATCCTTTCAGTTTAATCTCATCAATGAATTCAATCATTGTTAGATCCCTCATTTTCTAATACCTTCCAATATTGACATCATCTGTACAATTTTACAAATACCTATAGTTTACAGTATACCATGCCAAATGTAAATAATCTCACCCCATATCCTTATTTTAATGTGATGGGTTTAGAGAAATAAGACCTTTTTTGAAATACCTCAATTTATCCTTAAAGATACTCAGAAAAGAATCTATTGAGTAACTAAATGAAAAATAGTCATGTTAGATCTGAAGTCAAATAGTATGCATTTATAACTTTTTTATTGAAAAATAGATATTTTCAGTTTAACTCATTATCCTTCAAATCTTAATACTAAATATGAAGTAACTGATATATTTTGTAAATCTGAAGTAATTCATATATTCATACATATATCCACTGATATGCTATATTAATTTTTACAGCTATCATATCTGTTGTATAATTGATATTGATAATGAATTAGCTAGAATAAATGCTTGATTTATATGCAAAAGTATTATTTGTCAGCTTTAATAAAGTAAATTATCATATAATAGCAGCAATTACAGAAGAATGTAAATAAGCATGATGTGCTAGCGCTTGTGAAGCTAAACTTTGGTTGCAGAGTTCCTGGCCTGTATTTATTATGCTAGGTTTATTATGGATTATATAGGAAGGCTCTATCAAACTACAAATTCACAAATAAAAATGAATTAAATATAAATTATTCTTCTGAATTATAATTTCATCATTACTTCAGAAATCTGTTACAATTAAGTGTATTAAGAGAAAATTGTTGCACATGTGGAATGTTTAGCATACTCAGTAAATATTATATATATATATATATATATATGTATATATGCAGTTTTAAGACAAAACGCAATATTCTGTCTCCCCTGCTTGGCTAAACTTATATTTACCATATTATTGATGGATTATTTAACTGTATTCATACAAATCTCCCTTATCTTAACTTTCACTTAGCCACATTTATATTGGAGAAACTATAAGACAATATTGGTCCAAAATGATAACCCCAACATCTTCGTGATCTTACCTAATCAATGCACTAGCCAAGGATAGAGGCTGGGTAATATTTCTTATGTACTCAGGGAACATTTTTTTCATATAAACCTTCCTCTCATTCAAAAAATATTACCTTGTTACATCCTGGCTAACAGAGTTGCTATGTTAATATCTTACATTTAATTCTCTAGCTTTTCTTGGGTAATTCATTTTATGGAGTTCTTTTATGATTGAACAAAGAAGTATTGATTTAGTCCCTAAAGACTTAAGGTAATAACTTTTCACAAACCTTATAACTAGTTGCAAAGTCTAAAGGCATTACTACACAACCCTCAAACTTTATAATATTCATTCAGACAATAAAAGGGATGTTCTTTTCTTGTTCAACAATGTAGAAAGTTATAGCACTCTTTTAAACTAATGCTGCACAATAATTTGAGAAAACTCATATAAAGATATTGCAGATTTACTATCAAAATACTATATAATACTTATGATTGGTATCCCCATATTGGTCCTCCTGCAATTAAGTTTAGAAATGATAGAAAATTCTTGAATACTTCTAGGAATGAATTTTTTGGCATCTTTTAAACAAAAAAGTAAACTCAAGCACTAACCAAGCAGCGACTTAACCCCCAAACTTAATTCATTCTCAATTAACAACTTGCATGTACGTTAATTTAATGTTCACAATTAGTTTGCTTTCCAGGATAGGAAAGTCACTGGGAGAAAAACACCTCATTGAATTTTACTATTTCTGTCAGATAGTGTTGTCAATGTATTGAAGTAACAACAAATCCCCCAATCTAATAGTTCAAGGACCACACATCTGTATCCATATGTCCCTGTCCACTAAAGGTTGCCTAGGAACAAACTCTCAAAATCACTATAAACCGAGAAAACACTACAAGTAGAGAACCAAAAACAATTACGAAAAAATGAGCAGATTTTATTTTTTCAATTCTGCTGTACACTTTCCATCTTCTTACAGAGTATCATTTGTTTCCTTTTACTAGGTTGTAACCATTTCTTCAGAACGCGCACAGGTTGCAAATAAAATGAAATGGTCCTATTTACCACTCATCAACCATTAATTTCCTGCCACCGGAGAGTGGCCATTTATAAAGCTGCAGTTTTCTAAATAATCAGCACTATTCTTCCTGGAGTTGCCAAAAGCAACCTTTGAATTCAAAGACCATCTAGCAAAATCTTGCTTAGCTGTGAAAATAAGCCTGAGGATGCTCTACCAAGCATAGAGCCAACTAGCTAAATCATTTACTATAATCCACAACAAAGAAGCTTTTAAATAGAAAAAGCAACTGGGTTGGAAACTTTTTCTCATGAGCAGTAGTAGCAGCAAGACAAGGACAAACAAATGAAAGCGGCAGATGTAGTGGTTCACAGAAGCAAAGAAATGAGAATATTGTGATATGTTACAGTGCACTGCTGATGTTCAGTTTCATGGTATGCATATTGGAATACTGCCTGACAACACTATTATTCTCCAAAAATGACTTATATGTTACTTCACATACTGTAAAAATTATAGACACCATTGAAAATGACAGTGTACATGGTAACTATTACACCAGAAGGCCTAATGTTTGTTCTCTCTAACTTGTACTGGCTTTTGACAAAACTAGTCTTCTCAATTGACAATATTTTAAGGACCTTGATTTCCTTCAATTGTAGGAAACAAGTAACATGGTGCACTAAGGAAGTAAAGGTGAGTATTACCTAGTTGCTAACATAAATATTTTCATAAAAATAATATGTTTTAAATTATTCTACTCTTCCTTATTGCCATTTCTAGAATGCAACATAATAAGAAAAATTACCATGCAATTTATCACAGAAGATCATTAAAAGCATACCTCACAATTTGAAATGGCAATGTAAAACTACTAGTTAAGTTTAAAATAAAAAAAGCACTTGTATAAATGTTATCTTTTATACTAGCTGGAAACCACTACGTACAAGTTAGTCCAGTTGTCGAAGCCTAAAGATTTCAGGTGTTAAATATGATAATATTCTCTTCATTTTCTTTGAATGTTTTAAAAATAGTATAATTGTACATTCTGTAACATTGTCAAATTGGAAGTGACACTTATCATAGAACATGTGACAGAATGGCAGTCTACTGAGAATAGGTAAGCCCTGATCTTAGTTAAGAAACTAACCCAGTATCCAGGCATCCACTTGTCTCTGAGTCATTGATTTTTTTTTCATATGTAGAACATGAGGGAAGAGAGAAGCTACATGAGATTTATTCAGTCAGTGTGCATAAATTGAATAAAGCAAATATTTCTCTGGTCCAAACGCTGGCTAGTAGGAAAGTTAGAAATAGATCAAGCCGCAAGCTAGCTAAGGCCTCTGCAAACCCTGTAGTTATGGAAGAGGAGAGAGCCACTGGACCTATCAGGGCAGGCCGGTGTTTGGCTTGTATGTGTGATCCAAAGGGTCTGGCTTCTCTCTTCACAAGAATGAGTGCCTATAATTTTATTGTAGCTTAAGAGGCAGGACAATTAATAGATTTTGAGAAAAACAAAAACAAATTAAAAGTAGAAGTTAGAAAAATGAGTTACTCATTTTGTGGTTTCACTGGCACTACAAGCAAGTTAGATCCAGTCTGGGGACCTTATTGATGGAGGCACAGCTATTATCATTTGTACAGTTTATGGACATGATATTTAAATTGATACATTTACAGTTATTCATGAGAGATTTTTTGAAATGATTGGAGACATTGAACACAGTAAATAAACAGTTGATTTTTAGAAGTCAAAGAGGAAGGCACATACTTAGTATTCTTCATCTCAGTGGTATTCTCTTGGGATTTTGGTGTATTCATTAAATATTACGAATCAATAAGGCAAAACGAACATTTGATAAGTAATTGATGGAAAACCTGTCATTAGAAAGATGAGCACAAATCTTGGAAGCTAAATCAAACTCTCAACTTACTGGCCAATATCACGACTTTTGAGTTGTAGATCACATTCTTGTAAAAGGACCATAAGAATCATCGATGGAAGCCACTTGATTATTTCTACAGACACAAAACAGATCTTTGACAATTTACTTTCTTTTTATGATAGAAGCTAAATAACCTAAGAACTGAAAAAATATATCTCAACTTTATTCATGCTGTACATGTCTAATATACAGCAAAAAAATCTATCGAATGGGAAAAAAAATCAAGCCATCTCCTTAGAAAGCAAGGAGTCCCCTCTTATCTAAAACATAATATTTGGAGTCTTACTTAGCAATAATAAAAGAGGAAAAACTGAAAAGTTACAAAAGAAAAAAAGGAAGTCTACGTATTCCTATTTGCAGATTACACTAGAACATAGCAACTTAAAGATTTTTAAATGCATTACTAAAAATCTCTTACACACATTTTCAGCAGACGTTAAGATATTACATTTTCTTTAACATATTTTCTTTTGTAATACATATTATGAAATAATTAAGCTTTATGTAGCTTATCTAATTTAATATGACTTTCTTTTATGAAAAATTAATCAAACAAATAAAACAAAATCCAAAAATCTAGCTTTATTTATTTATCCATTTGCTTATGCATTTATTTATTTACTTATTTAATAATATTTCCTTGTTGGAGGTTTATTATATTTTTGAAGCTTATATAACTCTCAGTAAAGATATTGAGCTTGAAGATGTCTTATCAGAACAAGCTACTCTGGAACATATATCCACCAAAATATCTAGGTATATATCCAATTACGCTTTGTTTATGTTTATATAAACAAAGGAAGTAAAGAAGTGTACACATCTATAAAAGTATTAGCCATCAAGTTATTACTATTACAGTATTTTAATTAACAATGAAGCTTTGAGTCACATTGGTTTTGACTTTCATTATAATTTAAATTAATCAGAGCCTCTAATTGTGGGTCCGTTTCCCATTTCCAGCAACATCTGTTGGCTGTTCTTTCCCTGTTGCTGTCATCACTGTTGTTTTCATTTTCTTTATCTCTTTCTTATTATGCACAAGCCAGTTTTTTTTTCTACCAGAAAAATTCAAAATCTGTATCCCCTGTGTGTTTCTCAAATTCCACTCTCATCATATAGGTAGGCTATCTAGTAAGTTCCTAACTTTTTTAATTGACAATTTCATCTCTCTATATGAAACTAAGAGGTATATCCTTCAATAAGAAACAAGTAGAAAACATCCCCGAATACCCTGGTAATCCTGGATTTCTGTCAATTCCATTTTCACTAGTGACAGTAAATCTCAGAATATTTTTCTGATTCTTTTTTTTTCTTCCTCCTCAGCTCCTCACCTGTTAGTGTCTTCATGGAGATACACCTAATGATTGAATGTCAATATTCTTCTGAATCAACTTCAATAAAATTTCTTTCCCTCATTGGAAATTCCCTTTGACTCACAGAAAAGAACACACTGGGGATTTTCTTCCTACATTTCTAATTTGAAAAATTCCTTTGATTTTCATCATCTTTCCTTTTTAACTTAAAATTTTCCTGCACCATGCTTCAAAAAAATCCTTTTCTCTTTCTTAAATATTGTTTTGTTGGTTTTTTTTTAGCTTGTATCTATAAAGATCATTTTCTAAAACATGACTAGGACACTTATTATTTGCATATAGAATACACAGTTATCTTTGAGGAGTGAACTGGTTTCAAAGCCAACAAAGAATAAGCATCTATTACTTCACACAGTATGTAAATCAGAGATAAACACTGCTCTCTGGATTAATAGGAGGAGCGTGTTATGTGCTATTTATTTATACTGTTGGAGTCAAAATTCTTTTTGTATATATCCCATAAAGATCATGGTGTTGGTTAAATCTGAAATGTCTACCAAATCTTGGTTTAAATCTAGGGTAAGCTTGTATAAACTGTGGGAGGTTAGATCTCTATAGACCCTGGTATTACTATGTGAGTTACTATTGAGTTATTGTGTGCCCACTGTGAGTTCAATGCCAGGCCTTGCTTTCTGTTCAGTCATTGTTTCTGAGAATGAGCAGAACATGGTTAGCCAGCCTTCTGTTCTTGCCATTATACCTGTTCGAACTGCTGTTATGTCTTGGTTTTTTTTTTTTTTCCCATCATGATGGATTGTATCCCCTGCAACTTAAAACCAAAATGAAATCTTTCTGCCTCAAGTTGCCTTTCTCCAAAGAAATTTTATCACAAATTCAGGAAAATAAACTAAGATATAAGAAAGGAAATATAGAGATGGCAATCAGGGGAAACTATGTCAGGGAGGTTTTTATGAAAGAAAATAGAAAGGAAGAGGTAATGTCTTCCAAGTTTTGAACTAATGACATATGTTACATTTCATTTGATGGAACAATGGAAATGCTGAGGAAAGAAAGCTATATATTTACTCACACGTGTGGCAGAGGAAGGAGCTTCTCTACAGTAGCAATGGTGCCTATCTTAGCTGACATATACATAGATAAACACTGTACTTTAATAGCAGCACAGAGAACAGCATATGACTAAAGGTTTTGGCACCAATAGGTAGTTCTGTGCTTCAATTTTGTAGAACATATCATGTGGGTTTGATGTGTCAACTGAGCATATCGAGTAAGTCTTGGCTAATGGAAGAGGGAAGGAGAACAGTCTACTTCTCTAACATGGCTCAGTGTTTTAATGAATAAGAAGTTTTGGCAGATACTTTGACAGTAAAATTTGGAATTTTTAAAAAATAACTGAACTTTCTGAAATTTAAGTGTGGAACTTTGTTAGGTTAAGGGTATATCTCTAAATATATCTCAAATACTAACGTAAAATGCAGGGAATATCCCCATAGGTTTTAACTAATGACATTTGTAAAACTTTCTTAGTAACTAAATTTAAGTCAATAACTCAAAATGAAACAAAAAATTGGCATATCTTTTAAGAAACAATTTAAATCTGGAAAAAACCCTACTATTGCAATGTCCATAAGCATATTGTTACTATAGAAACACTGGTAAAATCTACTTTTCAGTCCTGAATTCTATATTTATACTTTTTCTTTAAGTAGGATGTTCTACATCAAATATTTGTATTTTATATTATCAGTACTTCCATAAATATTTTTAAAATATTATTTCTTTTTTTCTATATATTCTTTATATACATTTCAAATGTAACGGAAATTTCCTGGATACATCAAAATTTCCTGAACCCCTCCAAAAGTTCCATAAGCCCTCTTCCCTCCCACTGTTCCCCAATCCACCCCTTCCCACTTCCCTGTCCTGGCATTCCCCTACACTGCTGCACTGAGCCTTTCCGGAACCAGGAGTCATTCCTTCCTACTTTTTGGGCATCATTTGATATTTGAATTGTGTCTTGGGTATTCCAAGCTTCTAGGATAATATCTGCTTATCAGTGAGTGCAAATCATGAATGTCCTTTTGAGACTGGGTTAGCTCACTTAGGATGATATTCTCCAGTTCCATCCATTTGTCTAAGAATTTCTTGAATTCATTGTTTTTAATGGCTCCATTGTGTCTATATACCACATTTGCTGTATCCATTTATCTGTGGAGGGACACCTGGGTTTTTTCTAGTTTCTGGGTATTATAAATAGGGTTGCTATGAACATAGTAGAGCACGTATCCTTATTACATGCTGGGGAATCCTCTGGGTATATGCCCAGGAGTGGTATAGTGGGATCCTCCGGAATTGTCATTCCCAGTTTTCTGAGGAACCGCCAGACTGATTTCCAGAGTGGTTTTACCAGCTTGCAATCCCACCAGCAGTGGAAGAGTATTCCTCTAAATATTATTTCTAGGAAAACATTGTCAAATTTTGAATTTATTTCGATGTAGATATATTGGAATGTTTAAAAACAGAAGTTATTGCAATGTACAAAATTATGAGCAGATGACATTAAGATACCACATTTGATATGATGGTGTCTATAATACAGCATTATGGAAGCTGAAGGAGGATGATAGCAGTAACTTCAATACCAACCAACCAATGGAGAAAAATTCTACTCAAAAGGAAAGAAAACAATAAGCAAACAACAGAGTAAGTGTAAAATGCAAAGAATTACAAAATAGTCTCTTAAACATCAACCATATTAATACTCTAATTGCAGTTGTAGAAACCATTCTTACTTAACACATTTGATGAGATACTACCACTTATTATATTAATTGATCTTCAGCAGAGTGATTCTAACCTTACACTTAGAATATCTCAACTTCATACTTTTCCTTTCATCAAAGAAGTAGAAGACATGATATCAAATTCAAGTATTTTACTTAGGATTTCTTTTTAATCCTATAATTATGTTAGACTTGATATTTACTTGAAATTAAAACCATAAAAGTTACTTTTAAAAATGACATGACTACTAAAAATTGATGAAGCCACTATAGAAATCAATGTAGCCAGCTATCCAAGAGTTATATCTACCATATAATACAGATATGCCAACACTTGGTGTACATCTAAAGGACTACATATCCTATTTCTCAGATATTTACAGCCATGTACACAGCAACTTTAATATATTTAAAATAGAACTATATGCATCAAAAATTAATCTCATAAAATCAATAAGATGAGTCAAGCTAGACTTATTTTGGATGGAAATTTTGCTATTTTCAAAGAACAGGCATGTTAATAAAGATGAGGAGACTCACCTTTTACCCTGAAAAATAAAGGTTCATCTTACTGAGGAAAACAAATGAGGGGATAGTAGAAAGTCAGGTATCTGTGGTGTTTGGATGACTTGTTGATGTGTATTTTATTACACTCCATCTTTTCTCTAACATGAAAGAAGTTTTATGACGTTTATACTTGAATGTTTGCAGATGAACCATGTGAATGCAAAGCCTGAACAGGACAGTTTAATATATTTTATTAAATCTTTTAATTTTTCTTTTATACCTATTATTTAGGCATCCCAAGAACTTCCTGTCCTTAATGAAGACAATAAAGTATGCCAAATAAATTATTTGTTCACATATAAATCAGCATTTTTTGGTTTTTATATAAAAAAAAAGGAACCAGACCATTTATTTTCCTAAAAGTTCTTTATGCATCCATCCTAATACCAGAAGTAGACTGCCCATGCAGCTTTTCACCATCCCCCATGGTGTTTTCTTGACTTGAGTAACAAACACAAGGGGCAACTTTAACAATGACTGCATTGACTCCTTGTAGCCACTGTGTGTTTCCTTATCTTTATACAATCTAAATTATTTGCTCACACAGAGTTAGAATTTTTTTCTATTGTGAATTTAACCAGGGTTCTGACTTTTATTTTCCATTTCTAGGGCATTATTAACTAAGTCCAGAAACCTGAGCTGGCATAACAAATTCCCCAAGGGAGACGTCTGAGAAGTAGCAGCGACCTTGGAGAGCATCAAGTCCCATCTCTCATTTACTTGAGCAAAGTTCTGGCTGCAGCACACAACAAATGTAAAGCAAATGAGTAAATATATAGAGAAATGAAGCAGCCACACCAAGCAAAGCATACCCTTTGGCCCCAATTTCATGGGAAAAAGCTCCCTGATTTCATTTGGAAGCTGAGCTGTAATACTGTTGCACACAGCCAACTGCTGCTCTTAAATTGCTCTCTGCCTTCCTCACTCCTGAGGCCACACAGAGATGGCACATACTAGTTTATACTTGTTCTTTGCAATGTTTGCCCATCTGTGTATTCCCCATAATAAATTATTTCTTATGTTAGGCTAGAATATATTTTAATGAACCCACTTTGATTTTAATTGAATTATTACCCTATAAGAAAATACATATACCCAGATACCACGTGTTTCAAGATACATTGGCATTTGTTATTCAATTTCGGCACTGTTGCTTTCAATACTTTATCTTAGATGTGATTTATGAATTATATAAATCAATACCTGTTTCTTGTTAATGGGAATTAGCAGGTAACTGAAATGATCTCATTATCAGTCTAAGAAACTTTAAAGAAATAGCAATTTGATAAGTTGAGAAGAATTTGGTGTAGTCTGCATGTGAAACATACCTCAAAGTTTAATGTGCTATTTTTTATGACCACCTTGTGATATTTTTGAGGATATCTTTGAAGATTCACTGGCATCCATTTCAACCTTGTGCTAATCAGCTCTGTTAGTCAATAATTTATGGATATTTATTAAAAAAAATATAAAAGTTCAAATATAGAGAAATGTTATCAAGTTGCAATTTGATATGAAAAGATCTCAGGATTTTAGCGTCTATTTCTTGTAATAATATATTGTGGAGAAAGTAATACAGATGAAGAAGCACTACTCCACCAAATTTTCTATTATACAAAGTCATTCTTCAGTCCTACTTATCTTGCTTACTCATCCTGGTGCATTGATGTAGAACTGCCACACAAACACACTTACTTATAGCAGATTATGCGGGGACAGTCTGTGTTCAATACCTCAGTGTAATAGGGCTGTGTTCTGCTGCCCTATGCACTTGGCATAATGCTGGTACCAATTTCTCATTTCTAGAAGGAATGGGTCATCAGTGTCTTTTGCCTCTCTATCAACAGGTTTCTGAAAGAGCCCACTATTAAGTTAACCATCTGTACCCTCAGAGTACTTTCTTGCAGAGGAGAAATGAATACAGAATATTCAAGGGTAATAACTATCTCCTCAAAGACAATCTTAAGCTTTTGGTGGTGGCAATTTATTTCAAACAACATATTCTAATCCACATTTTTTAACTCTCTCAACTTCTCCAGGTCTTTGCCTATTCATCTTGACACTCTATTTCTCTTTCTATAAAAACAAAAAAAAAAGTCTAATAAAGAAATTTTGAAAAGATAAATGAAGCTCACATGCACAAATCTAAAACCAAACAACAAACAAATGAAAAAATAACTTCTCACTTATATCTTCCATGAATTATTTATGAGAAATTAAAGATTCCAGAAGCTCCTCAGTCCAGCATTTGGCTTTCTGTCAGTTATTGTATTATTATATTTTAAGAACTGCAGATGCATAGATTTTTTTGCACACTTGTTTGTGTGTTAGGTAGCCTACCATCATTAACTGCTTTGATTTGTTTTCATCCTGATTTGGTTGCTTATAAACATTATATGGCCTATTTGCATTCTTGTGTGTGTTATACAGATCTTCTAGAATGTCTTCTACATTCATGAGCACACCTATTATGGGTCACAGAAGAACACAAATGCATCATATCAGCCTATACGAAGCTGTTTAAATAGTCTTTCTTATCTCTCTGAAAATGAGATGAAAGGCTTCCTCTCACTTGTTCAAGTCCTTTAATGATTCTTTAACTTCCTCATGTGTTCCACTGCCTGGTTTTATTGGGTCTTCATCTAGTTATAGAAGACAGACTTTCTGTGAATAACCCTCAAGAATGCTCACTGTCCAATTGTGTTTATTGACTGAATTTTCTCTAAACCATCACAAACACAATGCAGCAGATACTAAAGGAATAAGCAATCTCATACCATATGAGGAAAGGAAGCCATATTAAAATAAACACATGATAAGTAACTGTTCCATGTATGAAAATAGCTCATTCAACTGCTGCTCTTTAAGTCATCAGTGGTTCTGCTGGTCACATGTGGGTATGAGTTGTATTGAATGATTCTTCCTAGAAATTTATGAATAAGATAGCAATGACAAAGAAACTATCCAACTCAAATTTACCAAGGTGAACCACTGCATGTGTCTAGTTGTATAGACGTATTGGTGAAGGATTTATTATAGAAACATGGGTGACACAAATTAAAGTATGTAAGCAACATGCAACATTCTTTTGATATTTTCTAAAATGATGTTTAGGGTTTAACCTATAATCAGTCATGGGAAGCTATATTTTTGGTTTTCTTTATTTGGTGTTCAGTTTGCCTCTTGACCTGGATTGGTATTTTCTCCATAGAGTTAGGAACTTTACTTCTATTATTGTATAGAAAATAAATTCTATGACTTACAACTCTTCTCCTTTTATGCCCATAATTTTTTGGATATTTATGCAATTTTATTATGCTAATGTCATTTCTGTAACTTATTATTTTCTTTATTTATTTATTCCAACCTGAGCTCATGTTCAGTGCCTGATATTCTTTCTCCTGAACAATATATATTCTGCAAGGGAAGTTTCCATCAGTTGTATATTATATTGATTTTTTAAAATTTTTCCATTTCATTTCAGATTTTTCTTTTCAGTATTTTATATCATTACTGAATTAAATTTTCATATCAATTATCCTTCTGATTTCATTTGGCCATTTATTTGTGTATTCATAGATGACAAGCAGAGTTCATTCTGGACCTTTTAACTTTTATTCAGATATTTCATCGTCTTTTAACTACTTAAACATGTGTATGAATGTTCTTTTGAATTCTTGGACATGAATTTCATATAAATGTTCTCATTAGGCTCTATTACGCTGATACTGATAATTTTTGAAGTAGAAACATATTGTCTCACTGTTGCTTGTGCAAGTTTTCATAGGACCCAGGCTTCTGAAAATAGGAGATTGATTGTGCCTTTTAATATGAGATTTAGTACACTGCACTACAGCTCCAAGGTGGTGCAATGATCTGCAGTGTTTGGAGGAATCCCTTATAGGCAAGCATGAGAGGAACACAGCTCTCTCCAGGTTATCCTTTCTCCACCTATGTGAACAGCTGAGGAAGACTGATATTTTGATCAAAAGTCAAAGAAAATATTGTCAATATTAAGGTAACAATTTTTTTTTACCATAACTTCCAGGAAATGCTGAATTTAAGGTATTGTAATACAAATGTCTCTACGAAGCTTTAATGTAGTCACTTTATATTATGGAAAAATATTATCCTCATTCACTTATTCACGTTATTTATATGAGGGTAGGCAAAGCATTAGTTTTATCACTACCGGCATCTCTTGTTAATCGTATTTTCCATTAATGTATCAAATACACTGAAGTCTTTCAATTTAGACAAAATCATCCTCAAAATACAGGTATGATTGTCTGGAGGAAGATGACTGTAAGAGTTTTTGCTCTTCTAGAAGACTTAATTTAGTTCACAGCATCTATAATGTGTAGTTTCCAACCACCTGAACTTCATTCAGATCTAGAGGATCTGACACTGTTCTGACCTTTCTAGTCACCTACACAGGGCATATATTAACACATCTGCACACAAGTACATGTGTGTGCACATGCACATATACACACAGACTCATACATTCATATTCACATACATATACAAACATCATAACAAATACACACACACATACATACACACATAAGACAGTAAAGTTAAAATAATGTGGAGAGGCTTGAATTACATTGAAGACTAATGAGAAAAAAATCAAAGAAAGTTATGACAAGCAAAAGAACATGAACTCCATAGAAGAAACAAAGACTAATGTTCATTCATAAAAAGAAAAAAAAGAAAGAAAACATGTAAGTTTATTTCCATGACATTTTAAAAATTATAATGGTGGGCATTTCAAAGTTGATTTACTTTCTTACTGGTTTCTTTAGAGACAACAGTAACTTCTCTGTCATTTAATGATAGAACACAGATTTTAAGATGTGGTGTCATATTGAAATGCCTCAATAGTATTATATTCATGGTTTCAGTTTTTATTTCAGTATACAGGAGTTAATTTGGTCCCACATGTCTTGCACATCATCAATTACTGTGGTCAAGGAAGGGTTGATATTTATTTCTCCAATTAATGGTACAGAGGACTGCTTCTCAACACTATGTATTCTAAGAGACAGATATACTCTTGGTGTTTTTCTGTGTGATTGCTTTTATTTTATGGAGAAAGTGACATTTTTAATTTGCAAATTAGTTGAAACCAAGTTTAAATACAAATTTCTTCAATTTATAATGAATTTAAGATCTATTTTGTATATTTATACTTTTATTTGAAAAACCAAGGGGGACATTTTATTAAAAGCAAGCTTTAGACATGACTCACAAAAATGTGTGCTGGAAGAATGTATGACTACACAGTCTACATGCAGATATGTGTACTTTCATCTGTCTTTCTATTTTTTTTTAAGATTTATTTATTTACTTTATATGCATGAGTACACTGCAGTTGTCTTCAGTCACACAAGAAGAGGGCATAAGATCTCACTACAGATGCTTGTGAGCCACCATGTGGTTTCTGAGAATTGAACTCAAGACCTCTGGAAGAGCAGTCAGTCCTCTTAATGTCTGAGCTATCTCTCCAGGCCCCAAAAGGATTTTTGTTTTGTTTTAAGATTTTTACCTGTCTTTTTTGGACTACAATCATTGGATTGACATTGCCAATGCTTTATGATAAGTATATGTTTTGTTAATATTCATATAGTATTGGGAAAATTAATATTTATTGTGTGAAATGTGTTTATCAGCATTTCAATTGCTGTTTAAATATTTAGATCAATATTGCTGATAAAGAATGAAACATATTTGGAGAAAAAAGACTCAATAACAGAACTTCATTATGGTTTCCAGATGCAGTACTTGAGTACTCTGCTTATAAGGCTTATCCACAAGTTGTAAGATCCACATATCATGTGTGCATGCCATCTATTATCTATAATGCTTCTTACTTGATATTATCAACATGAGAAATCATACTATTTCCAGTTCAACTCAGTTAGAAAACCCTACTACCAAATACTTAGGGGTGGCATGGACCCATTATTATTATGACTGCTTCCTTATTCACCTAATTCACTTTCTCTAGTTCTAGGATTTGAGTTTTGAAGCTATACATTTTGTTGCATTTCTTCATGATATTAATATTTGGCAGATAAAATTCAGTCTTTCACTTCTATGTGATATGTTTACATTTAAGCATTTTGTTGTAAGCCATATAACATGATGGCTACACTGTTAACTAAGAATTTTTTAAAAATAAAATTCCAGCATTTTAAGCAGAGGCAGAGTGCTGTTTATCAGATCACTAAAACACATTAATTTTATATAATTTTCAGTTAAGAAACTTTCCAATTCCTACTTCCACTTGCCACTGAAAACTGCTTTCATGTTATTTTTTCAATGATTTTGATTGCTTTAGGATCATCTAATCATAAGTATCTGATATATCCTTTTGAGACTTACATGATTATAATACCCTTATGATCCATATTCATTGAAAAATGCTGTTCTTACATGTGTGCGTATGTGATATATGAGTGTGTGTATGTGTGTGTGTGTGTGTATTTACATGTGTGTTCGCATGGGTACAGTTAATGTCACATGTTGAAGAATAGATGAATCCTAGAGGTTGATACCAGCTTTCTTTTTTAATTGATTTCTACCTTAGTTTTAGAGACATGCAAATTTCTCATCCAATCTGAAGCTTGCTTGCTCAGCTAAGTTTCTGCACATCAATCCATAATGTTCTGTCTCTCATGACAAGAATGAAGGGTCTAGGTACCTGTCAATGTGTCCTGTTTAAAAGGGACCTCATAAAACTGGAAAGCTTCTATAAGGCAAGAGACATAGCCAATAAGACAAATCGACAACCTGCAGATTGGGGAAAAAATCATTACTAACCCCACATCTGATAGAGGGCTAATATCAAAAATATATAAAAAACTCAAGAAGATAACCACCAAACAACCAAACAACCAAACAAAAAATCGGGCATAGAACTAAACCTAGAATTTACAACAGAGAAACATCAAATGCCTGAGAAACACCTAAAGAAATGTTCAAAGACCTTAGTGATCAGAGAAATGCAAATCAAAGTGACCCTAAGATTCCACCTTACACCAATCAGAATGGCTAATATCAAAACCTCAGACAACCCGACATGTTGGAAAGAATGTGGAGAAAGACCACCACTTCTCCATTGCTGGTGGTACTCAACTGGTACAACCACTCTGGAAGTCATTCTAGAGGTTTCTCAGAAATTTGGAAATAGATCTACCTAAAGACACAGAAATACCACTGTTTGGAATTTATCCAAAAGTTGCTCCACCACCATTCCACAGGGACACATGTTCTATTATGTTCATAGTTGTCTTTGTTGTGATGGCCACAAGATGGAAACAACTCAGATGACCCATAACAGAAGAATTGATACAGAAAATGTGGTTCATTTACACAATGGAATACTACTCAGCAATTAAGAATGAGGACAGCCTGAGTTATGCAGGCAAATGGATGCAAGTAGAAAATATCATCCTGAGTGAGGTTACTCAGACCCCAAAAGACATACATGTACTCACTAATAAGTGGATATTATTCAAAACAACAACAAAAGCAATTAAAAATGCTGAGTATACCGACCACAGAACTCAAAAAGTTCAACAAGCTGAAGGGCCAAAGTGAGGATGTCTCAGTTCCACTTGGGAGGGAGAAGAGAGCAACCACAAGGGAGGAAGGAAGGACCTGGGAAGGAAAAGGGGATGGAGGATGGGGCAGAGAGGGGAACATGATGGGGTACTGGGTGGGGGTAAAGGACTGAAATCCTCAAGGGTCATCAGAAAGAATGGAAACATGAAACCTCGGGAGGTAGGTGGTTGAGAGAACCCTCCAGAATGTACCAGAGACCTGGAAGATGAGAGACTCAACACTCAAAGAGTGGGAACTTAAATGAAATGTCCTACAGTAGGGAAAGGGATCTTGTAGAGCCCACCTCCAGAAGAAATAAAAGGCATCAAGTGAGGGTTGGGGTTGCCATCCCACAGTCAAAATTCTGACCCATAATTGTTCTTGAATGAAAGAACTGAAGAGACGGAAATGGAGAGGAGCCTGAGGAAAAGAAGGTCTAGCAATGTGGGATCCAGCTCAATCGGAGAACGTGACATTATTATGGAGGCTTTGGGGTGCTTATCAAAAGGACCTATCATGACTACACTCCAGAAGACCCAACAAGCAGCTGAAAGAGTCAGGTGCAGATATTTGCATCCAACTAATTGACAGAAGTTACTGACCCTGGTGTTTGAATTAGGGGAAAGCTGGAAGAAGTTGAAGAAGAAGCTGGTCCTATAGGAGGACCAGCAGTCTCAATTAACCTGGACTCCCAAGATCTCTCAAATACTGGACCACCAATCAGGCAGCATACACCAGCTGATATGAGCCACCAAACACATATACAGCAAAGGACTGCTGGGTCTGGGTTTAGTCAGAGAAGATACACCTAACCCTCAAGAGACTGAAGGCCCCAGGAAGCTTAGAAGTCTGGTGGGGTGGGGTGAGATTGGGGTTTGGGGGTGGGGAAGTTCTCATGGAGACAGTGTGGTGGGGAGGAGATATGGGATGTGGAGCAGTCAGAGGGTAAACCAGGAGGGAAATTAAATCTGAAGTTTAAAATAGAAAAAGAGAGAGAGAGAGAGAGAGAGAGAGAGAGAGAGAGAGAGAGAGAGAGAGAGAGAGAGAGAGAGAGAGAGAGAGAGAAAGAAAGAAAGAAAGAAAGAAAGAAAGAAAGAAAGAAAGAAAGAAAGAAAGAAAGAAAGAAAGAAAGAAAGAAAGAAAGAAAGAAAGAAAGAAAGAAAGAAAGTGCTGGAGAGCAAACTAAGGTCTTTTTATATGACTATCTATTCAGCTCACATATCCCACCTTAGGACTAGATATCATCCCATGTATTTCATTAATGTTCAAGGAAATGTCACTGACAGACAAAATAAAGTATAAATTAGCATCTGTCACACTGAACACACTGAACAAGTATAATCTACAGAGGGTGGTGGAGATAGAAATACACTAAAGCCCTTATCCATATACAATTGAGGAAAACAGTGAAAGCTTTATGAATAATATTCTTTTCAATTTTTATTGGTTATTTTGTTTGTTCACATTTCAAATAATATTTCTCTTCCCAGTTTTCCCTCCACAAGCCCCCTATCTCTTCTTCCCTCCCCCTGCCTCTATAAGGACATTCTTAATAATATAAAAAATAGAACTAGAGTAGACAGTTATATTTCACCTGGATGTTTATCTAAAAAGACTCAACCAAGAATCATAAACACATATTATGACTTTAATACTCATCATACTAAAACACAGGCAAAATAAAAAAGCAACTGGATGTTTATATGAAGAAAACTAAATAAAGAAAACATTTATTTAGATTCATTTCAATAATATTTAACATATATTGCAAGCTAATAGTTTTCTACTGATTTTTAAAGATTTCTATTTTATTTCATGGTTAACAGAATATTGTGATGGGTCTTCCCACGATATATCTAATAATGTTTCCTTCTGTAAAGCTCATGGATGCTGAACTGACAAATAAAGGACACTGCATGGGACTAATCTAGGCTGGCTGAGTATATGTTATAGTTGTGTAGCTTAGTGTTTATTGGGACTACTAACAGATGGAGTGGGTACTGTTTTTAATGTTTTTGCCTTTTATTGTGACCCCTGTCCTCTTATTGGGTTGCCATATGCAGTCTTAATATGAGTGGAGGTGCCTTATTGGAACTTGATATGCCATGTTTGGTTGATATCCCTGGGAGGCCTGTTCTTATCTGAATGCAAATAGAGAGGAGGAATGGTTGGGCAGGAAGGAAATGGGAGGGGAAATAGAAGAGGAAGAGGGTAAAGGGAGGGTAAAACTGAATCAGGATATAATATATTAGAGAATAAATTTATTAAAAGTCAGAAAATATATTTTTACATACAAAAATTCAATTTGCAGGTTAAAAAGTTAACCACAGTAAGTATTCAAAGCTCTCCGTTGTCTGACATTTGACAGATGTTGGCTCTTCTTTTGACCTTTTCCTATTCTAATATTCTATTACTGAGTCCTGGACAATTAAATTTGTCTTCCTGGGAGTTCATTAACTTTAATTTATTCTTCCATTTCTCTCTTTTTTTATATATTTATTTTTTTATTCGACATAATTTTTATTTACATTTCAAATGATTTCCCCTTTTCTGGCCCCCCACTCCCCAAAAGTCCCATAAGCCCTCTTTCCTCCCCCTGTTCTCCCATCCACCCCTTGCCACTTCCCTGTTCTGGTTTTGCCTTATACTGCTACACTGAGTCTTTCCAGAACCAGCCCACTCCTCCGTTCTTCTTGTACATCATTTGATGTGGGGATTATGTTTTGGGTACTCCAGTTTTCTAGGCTAATATACACTTACTAGTGAGTGCATACCATGATTAGTCTTTTGAGACTGGGTTACCTCACTTACTATGATGTTCTCCAGCTCCATCAATTTGTCTAAGAATTTCTTGAATTCATTGTTTCTAATGGCTGAATAGTACTCCATTGTGTATATATACCACATTTTTTTGAATCCATTCTTCTGTTGAGGGATACCTGGGTCCTTTCCAGGTTCTGGCTATTATAAATAGGGCTGCTATGAACATAGTGAAACACGTATCCTTATTACCTGCTAGGGAATCCTCTGGGTATATGCCCAGGAGTGGTATAGCAGGATCCTCTGAAAGTGATGTGCCCAGTTATCTGAGATATCTCCAGGCTGATTTCCAGAGTAGTTGTACCAATTTGCAATCCCATCTGCAGTGGAGGAGTGTTCCTCTTTCTCCACATCCTCACCAACACCTGCTTTCTCCTGAATTTTTAATTGTAGCCATTCTGACTGGTGTAAGGTGAAATCTCAGGGTTGTTTTGATTTGCATTTCCCTAATGACTAATGAACTTCAGCATTTTTAAGATGCTTCTCAGCCATCCAAAGTTCTTTGGGTGAAAATTCTTTCTTTAGCTCTGTATCCCATTTTTTATACGGTTATTTGGCTTTCTGGGGTCTAACTTCTTGAATTCTTTGCATATATTGGATATTAGCCTTCTATCTGATGTAGGGTTGGGGAAGATCTTTTCCCAATTTGTTGGTTGCTGATTTGTCCTTTTAAAGGTATCCTTTACCTTACAGAAACTTTGTAGTTTTATGAGGCCCGTTTGTCAATTCTTGATCTTAGAGTATAAGCTATTGGTGTTCTGTTCAGGAACTTTCCCCCTGTACCGATGTCCTCAAGGGTCTTCCCCAGGTTTTTCTTATTAGCTTCAGAGTGTCTGGCTTTATGTGGAGGTTCTTGATCCATTTGGAGTTGAGCTTAATACAAGGAGATAAGGATGGATCATTTCGCATTCTTCTATATGCTGACCTCCAGTTACATTGTGATCACTATAATTATATTTATCTAGCTTTTTTTGCACCTTCAAATATTCTATTCCACAATCCCACCAGAAAGTCTTAGCATTCCTTTTTCTGTGCCAAGACATATAGTGAAGACCAAGTAACATTCAAATAAGTTTCATTGATTCTTTCTGGCTGCTGAGTTATAAACATTGGATTCAATTCCCCAATAAAAAGACATAGAATAACCAACTGGATACGTAAACAGGACCCTACATTTTGCTGCATACAGGAAGCACACCTCAGGGTCAAAGACAAACACTACCTTAGAGTAAAAGGCTGGAAGACGATTTTACAAGCAAATGGTCTCAGGAAACAAACTGGAGTAGATATTCTAATATCAGATAAAATTGACTTTCAACCCAAAGTCATCAAAAGAGACTCTGAGGGACACTTCTTGCTGGTCAAAGGAAAAATACAAGAAAAACGCTCAATCCTAAACATCTATGCTCCAAATGTAAGGGCACCCTCATTCATAAAAGAAATTTTATTAAAGCTCAAAGCACACATTGCACCTAACACAGTAATTGTGAGTGACTTCAACACTACACTTTCCTCAATGGACTGATCAGGAAAACAGAGACTGAACAGGGACACAATGAAACTAATTGAAGCTTTGGACCAACTGGATTTAACAGATATATATAGAACATTCTATCCTAAAGCAAAAGAATATACCTTTTTCTCAGCACCTCATGGTACCTTCTCCAAAATCGACCATATAATTGGTCACAAGACAGACCTCAACAAATATAAGAAGAACGAACTAATCCCATGCCTCCTATCAGATCACTATGGGATAAAAGTGGTCTTCAATAGCAACAAAAACAACAGAAAACCCACATACATGTGGAAACTGAACAATATTCTACTCAATGATACCTTGGTCAAGGAAGAAATAAAGAAAGATATTAAAGACTTTTTAGAACTTAATGAAAATGAAGACACAACATACCCAAATCTATGGGACACAATGAAAGCAGTGCTAAGAGGAAAACTCATAGCTCTGAGTGACTCCAAAAAAATGGCGAGAGCATACACTAACAGCTTAATGACACACCTGAAAGCCCTAGAACAAAAAGAAACTATTTCACCCAGGAAGAGTAGAAGGCAGGAAATCATCAAACTCAGGGCCGAAATCAATCAAGTAGAGAACCATACAAAGAAACAACAAAACCAGGAGCTGATTCTTTGAGAAAATCAACAAGATAGATAAACCCTTAGCCAGGCTAACCAAAGGACACAGAGACAGTATCCAGATTAACAAACTTAGAAATGAAAAGGGAGATATAACAACAGAAACGGAGGAAATTCAGAAAATCATTAGATCCTACTACAAAAGCCTATACTCAACACAACTGGAGAATTTGGAGGAAATGGACAGTTTCCTAGACAGGTATCTGATACCAAAACTAAATCAGGATCAAATAGATCAACTAAACAGTCCTATAATACCTGAAGAAATAAAAAGGGTCATAGAAAGTCTCCCAACCAAAAAAAAGCACTGGACCAGATGGCTTCAATGCAGAATTCTATCAGACCTTCATAGAAGACCTAACACCAATACTCTTCAAACTATTCCACAAAATAGAAACAGAAGGAACTCTACCCAACCCATTCTATGAAGCCACAATTTCGCTGATACCAAAACCACACAAAGATCCAACGAAGAAAGAGAACTTCAGGGCAATTTCTCTTATGAATATTGATGCAAAAATACTTAAAATTCTTGCCAACCGAATCCAAGAACACATCAAAACGATCATCCACCATGATCAAGTAGGCTTCATCCCAGGGATGCAGGGATGGTTCAATATAAGGAAATCCATCAATGCTATCCACTACATAAACAAACTCAAAGAAAAAAAACCATATGATCATCTCATTAGGTGCAGAAAAAACATTTGACAAAATTCAGCATCCTTTCATGCTAAAAGTCTTGGAAAGAACAGGAATTCAAGGCCCATACCTAAATATCATTAACGCAATATACAGCAAACCGGTAGCCAACATCAAACTAAATGGAGAGAAACTTGAAGCAATCCCACTAATATCAGGGACTAGACAAGGCTGTCCTCTCTCACCATATCTTTTCAATATTGTACTTGAAGTTCTAGCTAGAACAATTAGACAACATAAGGAGGTCAAGGGGATACAAATTGGAAAGGAAGAAGTCAAATTATCACTATTTGCAGATGACATGATAGTCTACTTAAGTGACCCAAAAACCTCCACCAGAGAACTCCTAGAGCTGATAAATGACTTCAGCAAAGTGGCTGGTTGTAAAATCAACTCAAGCAAATCAGTTGCCTTCCTATACTCAAAGGGTAAGCAAGCTAAGAAAGAAGATAGGGAAATGACACCCTTCACAATAGCCACAAACAATATAAAGTATCTTGGTGTGACTCTAACCAAACAAGTGAAAGATCTATATGACAAGAACTTCAGGTCTCTGAATAAGGAAATCGAAGAAGACCTCAGAAAATGGAAAAATCTGCCATGCTTGTGGATCGGCAGGATTAATATAGTTAAAATGGAAATTTTGCCAAAAGCAATCTACAGATTCAATGCAATCCCCATCAAAATCCCAACTCAGTTCTTCACAGAGTTAGAAAAAGTAATTCTCAAATTCATCTGGAATAACAAGAAACCCAGGATAGCTAAAACTATTCTCAACAACAAAAGAAATTCTGGGGGAATCAGTATCCCTGACTTCAAGCAATACTACAGAGCAATAGTATTAAAAACTGCATGGTATTGGCACAGTGACAGACAAGTGGACCAATGGAATAGAATTGAAGAACCAGAAATGAACCCACACACCTATGGTCACTTGATCTTCGACAAAGGAACCAAAAACATCCAGTGGAAAAAAGATAGCCTTTTCACCAAATGGTGCTGGTTCAATTGGAGGTCAGCATGCAGAAGAATGCAAATTTATCCATTCTTATCTTCATGTACTAAACTTCACTCCAAGTGGATCAAGGACCTCCATGTAAAACCAGACACACTGAAACTAATAGAAAAGAAACTGGGGAAGACCCTAGAGGACATGGGTATGGGGGAAAATTTCCTGAACAGATAACCAATAGCTTATGCTCTAAGATCAAGAATTGACAAATGGGACCTCATAAAATTACAAAGTTTTTGTAAGGCAAAGGACACTGTTAAAAAGACAAAATGGCAACCATCAAATTGGGAAAGGATATTCACCAACTCTACATCTGATAGAGGGCTAATATCCAATATATACAAAGAACTCAAGAAGTTAGACCCCAGGGAACCAAATAACCCTATTAAAAAATGAGGTACAGATCTAAACAAAGTATTTTCACCTGAAGAAATTTGGATGGTTGAGGCACCTTAAGAAGTGCTCAGCATCATTAGTCATTAGGGAAATGCAAATCAAAACAACCCTGAGATTTCACTTTACACCAGTCAGAATGGCTAAGGTTAAAAATTGAGGAGACAGCAGGTGTTGGTGAGGATGTGGAGAAAGAGGAACCCTCCTCCTCTGCTGGTGGGGCTGTTAGAAGGGACAACCACTTTGGAAATCAGTCTGGCATTTCCTCAGAAAACTGGACATGACACTTCTGGAGGACCCTGCTATACCTCTCCTGGGCATATATCCTAAGGATTCCCTGGCATGCAATAAAGACACATGCTCCATTATGTTCATAGCAGCCTTATTTATAATAGCCAGAAGCTGGAAAGAACCCATAAGCCTCTCAAAGGAGGAATGGATACAGAAAATGTGGTATATTTATACAATGGTATACTACTCAGCAATTAGAAAGATTGAATTCACAAACTTTTTAGGCAAATGGTTTGATCTGGAAAATATCATCCTAAGTGAGGTAACCCAGTCACAAAAGAATACACATGGAATGAAATCTCTGATAAGTGGATATTAATTAGCCCAGAAGCCCTGAATACCCAAGGCACAAATCGCATAACAAATGACTCCCATGAAGAAGTATGGAGAGGGTCCTGATCCTGGAAAGGATGGTTCTAGCATTGGAGGGGAATATAAGGACAGAGAAAAAAAGGAGGGAGGTGATTGGAGAATGGATGGAGAGAAGAAGGTTTATGGGACATATGAAGAGGGGGGATATGAGAAAGGGGAAATCATTTGGAATGTAAACAAAGAATATAGAAAATAAAAATATTAAAGAAAAAAATAATAATTGTTTCTTATATGTTCGTGGCAATATTTTTCTAGTTTCTATATATGAATTTACTTGTGAGAACTCCTTATTAGTTGAGAATAAGTAGAAATGTCAGGAACATTTGAAGATATATGCAAATCTTTGCTTCTCTATACTGATACCCCACCTTAACGACTGAATGTCTTATTTGTTTTTTTATTTTTTTAAGTATTTATTTATTTCATGTATAAGTACACTGTCACTGTCTTCAGACATATCAGAAGAGGGCATCAGATCTCCATTCCAGATGGTTATGAGCCACCATGTGGTTTCTGGGAATTGAACTCAGGACTGCTAGGAAGAACAATCAGTGCTCTTAACTGCTGAGCCATCTATTCAGTCCATGTCTCCTTATTTCTATCAAAGTATTGACTAAATGTTTGAGTAGGACTGTTTTAGAGATTGTTACTATAAAGTTTTGAGACCATGTTTTCATGTTTCACTTTAATTTTCTTCTTTTGTGGTCATTGATTTATTCTTCCTTCTGAATGAAAGCCAAAGACTCATTTTTTTCTGAGTATTTGCATATGTTATTTCTGTTAGATGGGAGGTTTGATTTTACTCATTATACTCAAATAATACCCTGAAATCAGAAGTCTATTTAGTATTTGTTTCCATTAAGCAATATTTTGAAGTCTTAAACTAGACAGAACAAGGATCTACATAATTAGAGTCATTTTGATCTACTCTTTCATGCCCAGAAATTATAAGAAAATTAATTGATTAATGTGTAACAACTATAGAACTGAGTCACTTAAATGGAATAGAAATCAAATGGGAATTATACACCTAAAAATCAGTAATTTAAATAAATAGTTTTGACACTATTTGACAGCATATTGAAAACGAAGAACATTAGGGAACTTGAAAATTAAGAAGTTAAAACTGTGGGAGTCCAAAATATTGAAATGTATAGTATTAAGAACAAACAAGCCATTGATTTTTTTCTTTTTTTTTTTATTACATATTAGATGTTATCCCCTTTCCTCAGAGGGAAAAACAAATAAAAGGATCTGCAGGGCATATAGTTTCTATCACAATTGTAAATATTTCCTATTAAAATAACTTATACAGACTCCAAATTTAGAGGTCACTAGAGAAGATAGTATATTCTGAGAAATGAGGTGGATGAATAATTTTTTAACTGGAATAGTTAGCTGAGTGAGATGGAATTGTACTGCCAGATTAGAAGCACTGTCAGTAAATTCAGGGAATCCACAATTTTTGACTTGAATTCTTAGGCAGTATTGTGGCGATATGGTTTCCAGCAGGCTGTTTAATGTCTTGGAATCCCTTGACTCCTACTGGGTCCATTTGTTACTGATGATTTTCACCAGGCATAATCAGTTAGACAGTCTAGCTGGACCAGGGGTCCCTAAATAATTCCCCTGGGAACTTAAGCCTTGAGGTTTCCTGGAGCATAAAGTGGCAATTCAAACCATACTAGTATAACCCAGTTGAATAAGGATGCCAGTAAACTTGCCCTCAAATTTTCTAAGAGTTCAAAAGCTTGCCTACAATCTTTTTTTTGCTATATCTTATTTTGTTTCTTCAGGGAAAGACTTAGAGATCCACATACTTTTTTTAGTGCTGGGAGATCTTTTATAGTTCCAAATTTACAAAAATTGCACTAAGAGTGAAGACATAAATGGAAAAATATTCTACAATGCCAATGAATATAGACCGGTATTGAGAATCCTTAACTGATAGCCAATTCCTTATCAGAGTAGTAGAAGTCATATTTTCCAATAGGATTGAAACATCTTCAAGTAATGTACTGTGAAAGTAATTTTGAATTGTTGTGAGCATACTTTTAAGTCCAAGGAGTAATTTATTTTCTCCAAAATAATTCCAATAAATATTAAAGAATATTCATAATAATTGCTGTAAACTCATTAATAAATTTAAATATACATATACATATATACACAAACAAATACACATACACATACACATACACATACACATACACATACACATATACATTACAATCCTATTTGTAGATTGTATTATGTAATTTCTGGATATTGATAAAATTAAAGCAGGACATTTTCTAGAAAGAACTATCATTTTATAACAAAAATATCTTAAGGAAATCAAAAGAGCAAATAAGTCTATTTTATGAAGTTACTGTAAGATACTTGTTTCAATCAAAATAGTTATAATGACCACCTTTTGGCTGGTTGTCCTCGCTTGTATAAGAAAGCACTCAGAGCAAGTCAGGAGGACCAAGCCTGTAAGAAGCATCTTTTAAGGCCTATGTTTCAGTGCAGGCATTACCTGGTTGAGTTTCTGCCTTAGAAATGTATCACATATGTAAGCCAAGTAAACACTACATTCCCCTTACTGAAAAAGCAATCAAAAAAGAAACCAAACGAACTTATTTAAAACATATTTGCAGAAAACAAGTTATTTCTATTGCCCCAAGAAGCATCAGATATCATAAAATAATACTGTTACATTAATAAAAAGCAATGGTAATTCATATATTATTGTTCTCAAAAGTACATTATTTTTATTTATCATTATTCGTGTTTGGGGCTATGATATAATTACATCTCTTCCTTCCCTTTCCTCTCCACAAATCCTACCATTTCCTACTCCCCTTCAAATTCATAGTCTCCTTTTTCCTTAATTGTTATTGCAAGTAACTACGAATATCAATATGCATATGTTAGCCTGTTCAGTGCTAATAATGTTATGTGTATGTGTGTTCTCAGAGCTAAAAGTTTGGTACTAAACAAATATTTGGCACCCTTTTCCTGGAGAAGGACCATTCTCATGCCCAGCTTTCCTCAATTGCCTATAGTTCTGTGTGTAGAATTTAGGAGTCCTAGGTTTTTCTCCATTTGTGATGTCAGTTCCATTGCTGTAGTCCTTGTACAACTCACATTTGGAAAGGCATCGTAGAATGTATCACATTATATGTAAGCCAAATAAACACTTCACTTCACTTACTGAAAAAGCAAAACTAAAAACAAGTGATTTTATGAGTGTAACTTCTAATATTAGTAGGATACAATCTCAGAACAAACTTCCTGATTTTATGACTTTTCAATCCTTCTGGCTCTTCTTATACAATATTCCTTGAACCTTAGTTGTGGGAGAGTTTTGGTTATGTATCCAGGGAGACTGAGCTCCACAATTTTGCATTTTGATTACTTTTGGTTGTATGTTGTGGTCTCTATCTGTTGCAAATGAAATTTACTTGATGAGAAGAGAGAATCACACTTATCTGTGGATACAGATATAAATGATTATAGATTGTGCGTTTTTATTGTGTTTAAAATATGCAATTAAATATAGGATTAATTTTCTATATATTTAACTTATCAATTATGGGAATTATTTTTATACATAAAAATCTTTTGAAACACCGTTTGTTATTATATTGTTGAGATTTATGTTTTGTTTTAATTTCACATGCTTAATATGATTTTTAGATAAAATTTTTCATTGCATTGTCATTGTTATTATTGTCTATAGATACAGCCAATTACTATTTTTAATGTATTGAAATAAAAGGTGTTATTACTTATCGTGTAAAGACATCATGTATATTCGAGAATCTTAAGCCAACAAACATGAACCTAGCTTTCTTGCTTTGTTAATGGACATTTCTTGGCATTTAAACCATATAGCATAAAACTTTGAAAGTATCATCCATTTGTAAGGCATCTAGCGTTCGTCAAATGTGGGGATCCTTTGAAATTGCATTGTGTTCCATTGGCTAATCTTTTTGTCCTTCTAATATTAATAATTATAGCTTTTTTTAAAATATTTTTATTTTCTATATTCTTGTTTACATTCCAAATGATTTCCCCTTTCCCGAGTCCCCCCTCCCCATATGTCCCATAAACCTACTTCTCTCCATCCCTTCTCCAATCACCTCCCTCCTTTTTCTCTGTTCTTATATTCCCTTCCAATGCTAGATCAATCCTTTCCAGGATCAGGACCCTCTCCATACTTCTTCATGGGAGTCATTTGTTATGCAATTTGTGCCTTGGGTATTCAGGGCTTCTGGGCTAATTAATAGCACTTATCAGAGATTGCATCCCATGTGTATTCTTTTGTGATCGGGTTACCTCACTTAGGATGATATTTTCCAGATCAAAGCATTTGCCTAAAAATTTTGTGAATTCATTGTTTCTAATTGCTCAGTAGTATTCCATTGTGTAAATATACCACATTTTCTGTATCCATTCCTCGTTTGAGGGGCATCTGGGTTCTTTCCAGCTTCTGGCTATTATAAATAAGGCTGCTATGAGCATAATGGAGCATGTGTCTTTATTGCATGCTGGAGAATCCTTTGGGTAAATGCCCAGGAGAGGTATAGCAGGGTCCTCTGGAAGTCTCATGTCCAGTTTTCTGAGGAACCTCCAGACTGATTTCCACAGTGGTTGTACCATCTTACAGCCCCACCAGCAGTGGAGGAGTGTTCCTCTTTCTCCACATCCTCGCCAACACCTGCTGTCTCCTGAATTTTTGACCTTAGCCATTCTGACTGGTGTAAGGTGAAATCTCAGGGTTGTTTTGATCTGCATTTCCCTAATGACTAATGATGTTGAGCACTTCTTAAAGTGCCTCTCGGCCATTCAAATTTCTTCAGGTGAAAATTCTTTGTTTAGATCTGTACCCCATTTTTTAATAGGGTTATTTGGTTCCCTGGGGTCTAACTTCTTGAGTTATTTGTATATATTTGATATTAGCCCTCTATCAGATGTGGGGTTGGTAAATATCATTTCCCAATTTGATGGTTTCCATTTTGTCCTTTTAACAGTGTCCTTTGCCTTACAGAAACTTTGTAATTTGATGAGGTCCCATTTGTCAATTCTTTTTTTTTTTGAAATTTATTGATATATTTATTTACATTTCAAATGATTTCCCCTTTTCTGGACCCCCACTACCCGAAAGTCCCATCAGTCCCCTTCCCTCCCTCTGTTTTTCCACCCAACCCTTCCCACTTCCCTGTTCTGATTTTGCTCTATACTGCTTCACTGAGTCTTTTCAGAACAAGGGGCTACTCTTCCGTTCTTCTTGTACCTCATTTGATGTATGGATTATGTTTTGGGTATTCCAGTTTTCTAGGTTAATATCCACTTATTAGTGAGTGCATACCATGATTCATCTTTTGAGTCTGGGCCATTCCTGGGCATATACCCAAAAGATTCCCCAGCATGTAATAAGGATACATGTTCCACTATGATCATAGCAGCCCTATTTATAATTGCCAGAAGTTGGAAAGAACCCAGGTATCCCTCAACAGAAGAGTGGATGCAAAAATGTGGTATATATACACAATGGAGTACTATTCAGCCATTAGAAACAATGAATTCATGAAATTCTTAGGCAAATGGATGGAGCTGGAGAACACCATTTGTCAATTCTTGATCTTAAAGCATAAGCATTGGTGATGTGTTCAGGAACTTTTCTCCCGTGCCCATGTCCACAAGGGTCTTCCCCAGTTTTTTTTCTATTAGTTTCAGTGTCTCCGGTTTTACATGGAGGTCCTTGATCCACTTGGAGTGAAGTTTAGTACATGGAGATAAGAATGGATCAATTCGAAGACTTCTCGGGCGGCGGCTGCGGCGGCAGCAGTGCAGCAGTGGCTGGTCCAGCTGAAGGGTCATCAGCAGTGGAACCAAGGCGACACAGGGTCCAGTTAGGCCCTGCACCCACGACCACTGACCTTCGCTGACCAGCCGGGCGGCAAGCAGCTGCGGTTGTGCGGCGCCTTTCGCTGTACAGAAGCCACTTCAGAACGCGGCCTCTCGCCAGTCAGGAGAGACTCACCTCCATCTTGATTTCAGACTCCAGGGATCGGACAGACTGAGGTACACAAACATAAACCGAGGACAACACCACAGGGGTCTGAGCCCGACGGGCGTTGGCCTGCATCCAGGCCCTGGGCTGTTCACGTGGCCATCGGGGTGCCAACCCAGCCAGGAGGTTTTTTTGCCCTGGCCGACGCACGCACCGCCATTTTGCCTACAGGACCCAGAGTGCTCGGGAGAGCAGAGACGGCTAACAAGCGTAGCCTGAGGCTAACAAAACGGGGGTCTAGGCCCCAAAAGGCACAGGACTGACCCCAAGAACTGGGCGGCTTGGTGGGCCATCTGTGTGTCAACCCGCCCAGGAGGTTGTTAGCACAGCAGACTCTCCCGGTGCTTTCCGGGAGCGCAGACGCACACGCCCGCCATCCAGGTCACCTGGCGGACCCAATTAACAGTAATAGACCTAGGGGAACTTTGCTCAGACCTTGGCCTCCCAGGCTTTTGCCTGGACTCAGGGCCTGGGCGACCAGGCTAACCTTGTGTGCGCCAGCCGGGTTGGGGAATCGGCTGCCCAGCGGAGTGAGCAGAACACAGGGGAGGTCACAGCAGCATACACCGTCGGCGCTCCCTGGGGGTGCACACGGGCTCCATCTGGTCCACAGACACAATCTGGGGCAAGGCCTCAGGCAGAAGCCCTCAGCTCTACTCTCTCCGCTTCTGGGTCCAGATCAGCCTGGGCGGCAGCACCACATCTCCAAGTCCTGCAAGAGGCTAGCTGGGCTTCCGGGCGGCCAGCTGGGAGAAGTCGGTGTGCTCCGGTAAATCCTGTGGGCCCCAGCGGGAGCCTTCAGGTGCCTGCTTCGGATCTGAACAGCCTGGACAGCAGCACCCTGTCTACAGGCAGTGCAGGGTGTAAGCTGTGGACCAGAGGCCAACGGGGAAGGGGCAACTTGCACTGGTGAGTCCAGCACTGACAAGACCAAGTAACACCAGTGAGAACTAGATGGCAAAAGGCAAACGCAGGAACGTCACTAACAGAAATCAAGGCAATATGGCAACATCTGAACCCAATTCACCTCTACCAGCATGTCCTGGATACCCCATCACACCAGTAAAACAAGATTTAGATTTAAAATCACTGGTCATGATGCTAGTACAGGAACACATGAAGGACATACTTAAAGAAATTCAGGAGAAAATGGATCAAAAGTTAGAAGCCTTTGCAAGGGAAACACAAAAATCATTGAAAGAAATCCAAGAGAATATAAAAGCCAACAAGGAGGAAACGCAAAAATCACTTAAAGAAATACAGGAGAACTTTGGTCAACAGGCTGAGGTCATGAAAGAGGAAACACAAAAATCTCTTAAAGAATTACAGGAAAGCACAAACAAGCAAGTTAAGGAGCTAAGCAAAACCATCCAGGATCTAAAATCAGAAGTAGAAACAACTAAGAAAACTCAAAGAGAGACAACTTTGGAGATAGAAAGCCTTGGGAAGAAATCAGGGGACAGAGATGCAAATATCAACAACAGAATACAAGAAATAGAAGAAAGAATCTCAGATGCTGAAGATTCCATAGAAACCATGGACTCAACAGTTAAAGAAAATGCAAAATGCAAAAAGCTTGTAACCCAAAATATCCAGGAAATCTAGGACACAATGAGCAGACCAAACCTAAGGATTATAGGCATAGATGAGAGTGAAGATTTACAAATTAAAGGGCCAGCAAATATCTTCAATAAAATTATGGAAGAAAACTTCCCTAACCTAAAGAGAGAGCTGCCCATGAATATACAAGAAGCCTACAGAACTCCAAACAGACTAGACCAGAACAGAAATACTTCCTGTCACATAATAATCAAAACACCAAATGTTCTAAACAAAGAAAGAATATTAAAGGCAGTAAGAGAAAAAGGCCAAGTAACATATAAAGGAAAACCTATCAGAATCACAGCAGACTTTTCACCTGAGACTATGAAGGCTAGAAGGTCCTAGGCAGATCTCATGCAGACTCTAAGAGAACACAAATTCCAACAAAAACTACTATATCCAGCAAAACTCTCAATCACCATAGATGGAGAAACTAAGATATTTCACGACAAAACCAATTTTACCCAATATCTATCCACAAACCCAGCCCTAAAAAGGATAATAGGAGGACAACACCAATACAAGGAGGGAAACTTCACCCTGGAAAAAGCAAGATAGTATCCTTTCATCAAACCCAAAAGAATTTGAGCAATCAAATTTAAAAAATAATGTCAAAAATGATAGGAAGTAACAATCACTATTCCTTAATATCTCTTAACATCAATGGACTTAACGCCCCATTAAAAAGACACAGACTAACTGACTGGATATGTAAACAGGACCCTACATTTTGCTGCTTACAGGAAACACACCTCAGGGTCAAAGACAAACACTATCTTAGAGTAAAAGGCTGGAAGACAAATTTACAAGCAAATGGTCTCAGGAAACAAGCTGGAGTAGCCATTTTAATATCAGATAAAATTGACATTCAACACAAAGTCATCAAAAGAGACTCTGAGGGACACTTCTTGCTGGTCGAAGGAAAAATACAACAAGAAGAATTCTCAGTCCTGAACATCTATGCTCCAAATGCAAGGGCACCCTCTTTCATAAAAGAAACTTTATTAAAAACTCAAAGCACACATTGCACCTAACACAATAATTGTGGGTGACTTCAACACTGCACTTTCCTCAATGGACCGATCAGGAAAACAGAAACTAAACAAGGACACAATGAAACTAATTGAAGCTTTGGACCAATTAGATTTAACATATATATACAGAACATTCTATCCTAAAACAAAAGAATATACCTTTTTTTCAGCACCTCATGGTACCTTCTCCAAAATTGACCATATAATTGGTCACAAGACAGACCTCAACAAATATAAGAAGATCGAACTAATCCCATGCCTCCTATCTGATCAATATGGAGTAAAAGTGGTCTTCAATAACAACAGAAACAACAGAAAACCTACATACACGTGGAAATTGAACAATACTCTACTCAATGATACCTTGGTCAAGGAAGAAATAAAGAAAGAAATTAAATACTATTTAGAACACAATGAAAATGAAAACACAACATACCCAAATCTATGGACACAATGAAAGCAGTGCTAAGAGGAAAACTCATAGCCCTGAGTGCCTCCAAAAAGAAAACGGAGAGAGCATACATTACCAGCTTAATGACACACCTGAAAGCCCTACAACAAAAAGAAGCTATTTCACCCAGGAGGAGTAGAAGGCAGGAAATCATCAAACTCAGGGCCGAAATCAATCAAGTAGAAACAAAGAGAACCATACAAAAAATCAACAAAACCAGGAGCTGGTTCTTTGAGAAAATCAACAAGATAGATAAACCCTTAGCCAGACTGACCAAAGGGCACAGAGAAAGTATCCAAATTAACAAACTTAGAAATGAAAAGGGAGATATAACAACGGAAACTGAGGAAATCCAAAAAATCATCAGATCCTACTACAAGAGCCTGTACTCAACACAACTGGAGAATCTGGAGGAAATGGACAATTTCCTTGACAGATACCAAATACCAAAATTGAATCAGGACCAACTAAACCATCTAAACAGTCCCATAAAGCCTAAAGAAATAGAAAGAGTCATAGAAAGTCTTCCAACCAAAAAAAGCACAGGACCAGATGGTTTCAGTGCAGAATTCTACCAGACCTTCAAAGAAGAGTTAACACCAATACTCTTCAAACTATTCCACAAAATAGAAACAGAAGGAACACTACCCAATTCCTTCTACGAAGCCACAATTACGCTGATACCAAAGCCACACAAATATCCAACAAAGAAAGAGAACTTCAGACCAATTTCCCTTATGAACATCGATGCAAAAATACTCAATAAAATTCTTGCCAACCGAATCTAAGAACACATCAAAACGATCATCCACCATGATCAAGTAGGCTTTATCCCAGGAATGCAGGGTTGGTTCAATATATGGAAATCCATCAATACAATCCACTACATAAACAAACTCAAAGAACAAAACCACATAGTCATTTCATTGGATGCTGAAAAAGCATTTGACAAAATTCAGCATCCTTTCATGCTTAAAGTCTTGGAGAGAACAGGAATTCAAGGCCCATACCTAAACATAGTAAAAGCAATATACAGCAAACCGGTAGCCAGCATCAAACTAAATGGAGAGAAACTTGAAGCAATCCCACTGAAATCAGGGACCAGACAAGGCTGCCCCCTTTCTCCTTATCTTTTCAATATTGTACTTGAGGTACTAGCTCAGGCAATTCTACAACATAAGGAGGTCAAAGGGATACAAATTGGAAAGGAAGAAGTCAAACTATCATTATTTGCAGACAACATGATAGTCTACCTAAGTGACCCAAAAACTCCACTAGAGAGTTCCTACGGCTGATAAACAACTTCAGCAATGTGGCAGGTTATAAAATCAACTCAAGCAAATCAGTGGCCTTCCTAAACTCAAAGGATAAGCAGGCTGAGAAAGAAATTAGGGAAATGACCCCCTTCACAATAGCCACAAACAATATAAAGTATCTTGGGGTGACTCTTACTAAACATGTGAAAGATCTGTATGACAAGAACTTCAAGACTCTGAAGAAGGAAATGGAAGAAGACCTCAAAAAAATGGGAAAACCTCCCATGCTCATGGATCTGTAGAATCAATATAGTTAAAATGGCCATTTTGCCAAAAGCAATATACAGATTCAATGCAATACCTATCAAAATCCCAACTCAATTCTTCACAAAGTTAGAAAGAGCAATCATCAAATTCATCTGGAACAACAAAAAACCCAGGATAGCTAAAATTATTCTCAGCAACAAAAGAAAATCTGGGGGAATCAGTATCCCTGACCTCAAGCAATACTACAGAGCAATAGTGTTAAAAACTGCATGGTATTGGTACAGTGACAGGCAGGAGGTTCAATGGAACAGGATTGAAGATCCAGAAATGAACCCACACACCTATGGCCACTTGATCCTCGACAAAGAGGCTGAAAACATCCAATGGAAAAAAGATAGCCTTTTCAACAAATGGTGCTGGTTCAACTGGAGGTCAGCATGCAGAAGAATGCGAATTGATCCATCCTTGTCTCCTTGTACTAAGCTCAAATCCAAATGGATCAAGGACCTCCACATAAAGCCAGACACTCTGAAGCTAATAGAAAAGAAACTGGGGAAGACCCTTGAGGACATCGGTACAGGGAGAAAGTTTCTGAACAGAACACCAATAGTGTATGCTCTAAGAGCAAGAATTGACAAATGGGACCTCATAAGGTTACAGAGTTTCTGTAAGGCAAAGGACACCATCAAGAGGACAGAACGGCAACCAACAAATTGGGAAAAGATTTTCACCAATCCTACATCAGAAAGAGGGCTAATATCCAATATATATAAAGAACTCAAGAAGTTAGACTCCAGAAAACCGAACAACCCTATTAAAAAATGGGGTACAGAGTTAAACAAAGAATTCTCACCTGAAGAACTTCGGATGGCGGAGAAGCATCTTAAAAAATGCTCAACTTCATTAGTCATTAAGGAAATGCAAATCAAAACAACCGTAAGATTTCATCTTACACCAGTCAGAATGGCTAAGATTAAAAATTCAGGGGACAGCAGGTGTTGGAGAGGGTGTGGAGAAAGAGGAACACTCCTCCACTGCTGGTGGGGGTGCAAATTGGTACAACCACTCTGGAAATCAGTCTGGCGGTTCCTCCGAAAACTGGGCACCTCACTTCCAGAAGATCCTGCTATACCACTCCTGGGCATATATCCAGAGGATTCCCCACCATGTAATAAGGATACATGCTCTACTATGTTCATAGCAGCCCTATATATAATTGCCAGATGCTGGAAAGAATCCAGGTATCCCTCAACAGAAGAGTGGATGCAAAAAATGTGGTATATCTACACAATGGAGTACTATTCAGCCATTAGAAACAATGAATTCATGAAATTCTTAGGCAAATGGATGGAGCTAGAGAACATCATACTAAATGAGGTAACCCAGACTCAAAAGGTGAATCATGGTATGCACTCACTAATAAGTGGTTATTAACCTAGAAAACTGGAATACCCAAAACATAATACACACATCAAATGAGATACAAGAAGAAAGGAGGAGTGGCCCCTGGTTCTGGAAAGACTCAGTGAAACAGTATTCGGCAAAACCAGAACGGGGAACTGGGAAGGGGTGGGAGGGAGGACAGGGGAAGAGAAGGGGGCTTACGGGACTTTCAGGGAGTGGGGGGGCTAGAAAAGGGGAAATCATTTGAAATGTAAATAAATTATATCGAATTAAAAAAAAAAAAAGAATGGATCAATTCGCATTCTTCTGCATGCTGACCTCCCCTTGATCCAGCACCATTTTTTGAAAAGGCTGCCTTTTTTCCCCTGGATGTTTTTGGCTCCTTTGTTGAAGATCAAGTGACCATAGGTGTATGGATTCATTTCTGGTTCTTCAATTCTATTCCATTGGTCCACTTGTCTGTCACTGTGCCAATACAATGCAGTTTTTAACACTATTGCTCTGTAGTATTGCTTGAAGTCAGGGATACTGATTCCCCCAGAATTTTCTTTTGTTGTTGAGAATAGTTTTAGCTATCATATATCTAAACAGAAAATAGTTTTAGCTATCCTATGTCTATACAGAAACCCTATATCTAAGTCTGGCAATACTAAGGCATAGAAGGGAAAAAGTTTTTATAAGCCAGAGGACCATCCTTTATGAAATTTCAATGATATATATAGACATTCTTGAAATAAAACATAAATTACAGCATTTTATTGATTTATATGTGTCATATATGTATATATTCTTAAAATACAGCTTCATAAAAACAACCTAAAAAATAACAC
Organism: Apodemus sylvaticus; assembly: GCF_947179515.1. Classification (NCBI taxonomy): domain Eukaryota; kingdom Metazoa; phylum Chordata; class Mammalia; order Rodentia; family Muridae; genus Apodemus; species Apodemus sylvaticus. The sequence continues at coordinate 44,738,131 of NC_067479.1, forward strand.
AATTGACCAGCCAATATAGATGGATGGAATCTCACAAGTCTTTATGCTAAAAACATTGAAGAAATAGTGACAGTCATTTCAAAGAAATCCCAGCTACATTAACCAATTTGAGGGGAAAACCACTGAATATATATCAATGACACTAAATAAACTAAGAGTGTGGTATTTATAAACTTATATTCATAAAATTGTGATATGTGAAATATATTCAATAACTATAATGAAAGAGTAGAAGACTGCTTTTAAGAAAGAATTTGGTGAAGAAATAAAAAGATGATGATTAAAAAGTTCAAGCATTTTCATTTTTCATTATGTCCATAATAGAGGTCAACTTTGGTAATATTTTATAAGCTTTATGTTTATGAATAATTACTGAAAAATATTAATGAACCAATGAATGTATTACTTTAAGTTATGACTTTGTTGTTTCCTTTAAATAGTAAAATAAATTTAATGCAAGACTTAACATTTTTCCTTTTACTTCTCAGAAGAACATTTACAAGATTTCTATATTTTATGTGTAGATTTCACAAACCAAGCAGTTTTTATTTAAAATTTATTTAATATAGACATCCTCTTAATACTTTGCATGATTGATTTGTATGATTGATTAGAATCGATTATATGGGACTATTGTACAGGGCACTTTCTGTATGCCTGGAAGCCTTGAGAGGGGGAGTTAAGCAACTGGCCTCATCACTGCCAACTCTCTGGATGTCCTGATCAGCATGCCAGTGGTTTTCCACCCTTACAGTCCTTTCAGTAATTACAGGGAACTGGCACAATCTTGAGATGTAACAATGGAAACCTGAAATACATATCTCTAAGGAAGACAAACTCCACCCTAGATGAGATGTTTGATGATTTCACGGGTTTTGTCTTGTCTATGGGCAAAAAATTCACACAAAATTAGAGGAACTCAGTTTCCCTACTGTGCAGATCTTTATATTACATTCTTAGAAGAATTGTTGTATACTGTTAACTACTGTTAAAATGACCTCTGTAGTGACCTTTACACACATTGGATCCTTTGGACCGGTGTCTATAAATGATCCTGTTATTTCATTTTGCAAGCTCCAAGATGTAGAGTAGTGAAATACTACTTTACCTTTGAAAACAAATGACTTGGCAGTGAAGAGTAGTGAGAAAGATTGAAAAGTTCTTGTTTTGTATTTCAAGATACTTACTTCCTAAGCACTTTTTAGAATTAGGAAGAATGAATTTCAAAGTAAGACTATTAAAATATCATGTAGAATCATGAAAAAGTTTTTCATTGCTTGCTTGACTTGAGGAAAGACCTGCTGATTAAGAGCTCTGGGTCTCTTGCTTCAAGGAATTCAATTGCATCTCTGTGATTTTATTTTTTGGCACAGAAGACAGGTGTTCTGCAGATGGAGAGACAGTTGTGATTTTATGAGACCTCCTTGCCCAAGCAAATTAGTATGTGAGACTCCAAGGAGTCTGTTTTCTAGGAATAACAAATGCCCTCATGTGTACTTATTGTTAAAAGAAGATGTTGGTGGAAACATCTGGGGAGACCAGCCACATAATTTATCTTTATGTCATGTGTGGTGACTGTGACAGGGAGTTTTCTGGTAAAATCCAAAAACTGATCACACAGAAAACTGATTCTTAATCAAAAATGCTTATGATAAAAAAGACTACATTTATAACACATGACACTCTGTACTCTTTCCTGCCATTCACCTCCAATTCTCGGGCAAACTTGAAGGAAGATGTACTTTGTGATCACATAAGGAGAGATCCATGATAGAAAGAATAGCAGGATTGAGGAAATTATTTGAAGTACTGGAATTGATTCTACATATTCATTTGTTTGCTCACAAGACTAATTTCTACAGCATTTTAAACTTTCAGTTAATTAGACCAAAGGAGTGACTCGCCCAAAGTAAATTTCTAGTGGTAGCCTTGCTTGAATGAAGAGTTCAATACGGTAAACCTTTTGTCCCTTTAACTCTTGAACATCATTTTCTCATTGAAAATTTCAGGAAAGTGCTTTTTCACTAAAAAGAGAATGTTTCATGCAGTATATTCTGATTACCATATTTCCTCCCAGATCTGCTCCTAGATCTCCAAATGCTCAACCAACCAATTCAACAATCTCTCTCTCTCTCTCTCTCTCTCTCTCTCTCTCTCTCTCTCTCTCTCTCTCTCTCTCTCTCTCTCTCTCATGAGAGCAGACATAGGCACCTAAACTATAATTGAATAAACAAATAAATGAACAAATAAATAAGTGAAAAATAAAATATGATAGAAAGCAAAAAACCAAATAGGAATGCAGTGAGGAAAATGGTAGACAAAGAGGCCATGGAAAAAGAGAATAAACATATGGACACATAATGACTCACATATCTACACACAGAGAAATACAAAACACAGTATCAATACGAATACAGTAAAAAAAAAAAAGGAAGAAAAAGAAAGAAGTAAAAAGAGAAAGAGAAAGAAGAGCAACACTTCTCAGAAAAGTATAATGAGACAAGGAACCTCTAAAAATACAATTTAGTTGATTTTGCTTAGGCTATGTACTGTTGGGCAGGGTCCGTCCTTGGGAATAGTTTGTCATTTTGCAAAGAGTGCCTTCCCTGAGAATCCTCACAGAAGGCATGGAAAACTAATTGTCAGACTCAAAGGGGACAAGGACACTATGACTGCACAGTCCACTGAAGCAACTAAGCAGGGCTCAAGTGGACTGACTTAGCAGACAGAGTAAGTATCAGTCCATGCTCAATCTATTCCATATATGTTGAGATTGTTGGTGTTTTAAGAGGACTCCTGACAGTGAGAGTAGGGGTGTCTCCACACTTTTCACTGTTTTTACAACCCTTTTCTTCCTAGTGGGTTGCCTCACCCAGCCATTATATGAGGGATTGTGCCTGGTCTTATTGTAACTTGCTGTGATGTGATGTCCTTTTAAGGCCTGCTCTTTTCTAACAGATGGCAGTGTGTGTGTGTGTGTGGGGGGGGGGGAATAGGATGAGTGAAGGGAGGGGGAACTGCAGATGGGCTATATTGTATAAGAGAAAAATATGCATGCACGTGTGTGTGTGTGTGTGTGTGTGTGTGTGTGTGTGTGTGATTTAAGAATGGTTTGCATATCCAGTGGGAAGCCATTGAAGAGACATAATTTTTTCTTTGTGAAAAGTCATCAAATGGAGATAGGTAGTGGGTAAGGGAGTGGAGCTTATCTCTGTTTCTTTTCTTTGTGCTAGAATTCCATCTGTTTAGATCATTGCAGGCCCTATGTATGCTGCCATTCTCTGCGATTCATCAATCATTCTGTGCTTAGTCAGCCTTCTTCCATTACGTCCTGAACAACATATGTCTCCTTCAGCGTTTCTTCCTCCTCTTCCTCATGGGTCCTCAAATATAGATATTTGATGGAGTCATACCTTTTATGACTGAATGTTCTAAGGTCTCTTGCTCTCTTCCCTTTGTTCCTCTATGAATCTCTGAATTTCTTCCCATGCATTTCAAAACAAATAACAAAATGACAGCTACAAACAAAAACAAACAAAACAAAACCATCAAACAAACAACAAAACCTCTGAAAAGGACTAAGCAGGGAATAGATCCATGAATATAGTAGAATATCAATTGGAGTCCTCTATGCTCCTTTAGGTGAACATGAGAATTTGTATTACCTCTAGGATTTCAGTTTCTTGATCAGCTGAGGAGTATTGCTTATGAGTTCCATCTCATAGAATGGGCCATAAGTCTAATCAGATATGTACTGGACACTGTCACAAGCATACCAATGTTTCTTGCAGGCATGTCAGCATTGTAGATTGGGGTGTTTAATATGGATTTTGTCTTACATTTATTATCTAGCATCATTGAGAGTTCTTTCTAGTAAGAACTCTAGTTCACAGGAGTGAAACTCGAGGTGTGGACAAAGCACATATTTTGCATATTCAATGAGATGTATAAATGTATTTATCAATAGGGCTGTAACATATATTGTTTTGTTTAAATATGCTACATTTTCTTAGTTTATTCTTCCATTGACAGGCATATATACTGTTTCCAGTTATGAATGCATTGTCAAGGAATATGGTTGATCAAGTTTCTCTGTGATAGAATAAAGTGTGCTTAGGTACAGGCCAAAGATGGTATAGCTGCATTGGGTAGTAGCTTGGTTTTCATTATCCTGTGGAAGAGCCACACTAATTTTAACAGTTGCTGTAAAAACTTGCACTATTACCAATTGTGGATGAGTGTTCCCTTTACTCCACATCCTAGCTAGCATGAGCTTTCAGTTGTTTCATTGATATTTGTAATTCTGCTTATTGTAGGATGAAATATCAAAGTAGTTTTAATTTGAATTTCCCTGATGACTAAGTATGTTGAACAAGTCCTTTGGCTTAGACATTTGTGTTTCTTCCTCTGAGAATTCTGTTTAGATCTACAGCCCATTTTTATTGGATATTTTCTTTATTTACATTTATTTCAAATGTTATCCCTTTTCCTGATATCACCCCCAGAAACCCCCTTTCTAATCATCCTCTCCCTGCTCCTATGAGGGTGTAGCTCCCCTACCCTAGCAATTCCCTACATTGGGCAATCAAGTCTTCATAAGACCAAGGGCCTCTCTTCCCATTGATCCCCTACAAACACATCCCCTACTACATACGCAACAGGGGCCATGGTTTGCTCCATGTGTACTCCTTGTTTGGTGGTTTAGTACCTGGGAATTCTATATTGTTGTTCTTCCTATGGAGTTTCAAACCCATTTAGCTCCTTCAGTCTTTTCTCTAACTCCTCCATTGGGGACCCCACATTCAGTGCAATGGTTGGCTGTGAGCATCTTACTCTGTATTTGTAAGACTCTGGTGGAGGCTCTCAGGAGTCAGCTATACAATTCACAGACTACAAGAAGCTCAAGAAGAAGAAATGCCAATGTGTGGGTGCTTTGGTTCTTCTTAGAAAGGGGTACAAAATATTCACAGGAGACAAAGTACAGAGCAGAGAATGAAAGAAAGGCCTGTTCCACCTGGGGATCCATCCCAGATAAAGTCACCAAACTCTGACACTGTTGTGGATGCTAAGAAAGGCTTGCTGAAAGGAGCCTGATACAGTTGTCTCCTGAGAGGCCTTGACAGAGCCTTTCAAATACAGAGTCAGAGTGAACTTTAATCCTATACCAGGCCAAGTCTGTTTTACCTATGTTGAGTTACCAAAGAAAACAAAGTCAAAACAAAGTTACCGGAAGTCTCCAGTCCTTGCTACTATTTGGGACTGATGAATAGCTTCAATTTTCTCAGTTCCATGACAAAGAGAATTGGAACAGTTCTGTGGAGATCCATAAGAAGCAGGCTGTAGCCAGATGAAAAATGGCATCCTTATGCTCCTACTGTCAAGGTTAAAGTTTTGTTGTGTTTTTTTTTTTTCTGTTTCTTCTTTTCTTTTCAATTAAAACTCTTAAATCTGTTTTTTAACCTTTTTCCTCAGAATTCATTATATTATGTGCGATTATTGCCTAAGTGAACCTTGGGGAAATTTTATGTATTGTTCATGGCATTTTAAAATATATGAATATAAATCACAGTTTCTCAAAATGACAGGGGATATGTCTCATTTGAGATGTCTTTTCTTTAATAATTCCATAGAACCTTGTACTTTTGTTCTGCAGCAGGTGATTGGAAGGAACATATGAAACTTGATGCAAATATAATTATTGAGAAATGGAATTGATACAATAAAATTTATCTAACCAAAAAGAAAACAAACTAATAACACAGACTTTGCATATTGATCATGAATGTGTTACTGACTTCAGATAAACAGTCATCTGTGTTAGAGCTTCAGTTGCTGCTTTACAAATGCACAGGTTAGAATAAATGACTTATTAAGATCTCTCTATCTCTGTTTTATTATAGGAAATTTAAGAGCTTTTCAAAAGGCTGTGACTTCCATTTTAAGCTTGTTTGTCCTGTGGCTAAAAGAAGTTGTCAATTCCCCATGTCGTAACCCATTACGACTCTCAGTACATTTGGTTATTAAAAATATTCAATCCTATCCTTATTCTTTGCTAACGAGAAAAGGGTTCTTGCAAGAATATGAGCAGCCATTATCATAACCTCTGCAAAAGCAGAAAACCTGTGTGCTTCTAGAAATAATGGTATCTTTTTTGTTGACTAAATGTAGTCTCTGAGAGAATTATACATGTATATAACATTTTGTTTATTTCTCTGATAACCCTTATTTTTCCCAAATTACTGCTACTTATTTTTCCCTCTCTACAGGTTCTTTTATAAGTTTCACAGCCATACATTTTCTTTGCTATCTACTGATGCTAACACAAATCCAGCATGAATACGGTTTGGCAATTATTTAGAGCCCAGATTTCTCACCATTGGGCAAACAACTGAAGACAATATCCAGAACCCAGAATCCATGATTTGTTAAGAGTTAAGCCCAAGATCCACATTAATCCAAGATTTTTGATTGGGAGGGCCAGTAGAGTGAATGCAGCTGCTTTCAGATCATGTTAGAAATGATTTTGCCAAGCAGTGAAGATACAATTTCATATCTCTTTGTCTTCTGTATTCCATTATGTTTTCTGCAATGTTTTCCGAGCCATAGGAATTTGTGGTGGTGGAAAATGCTTTTGAAGACTGACTGAACATTCAGAATTAAGTTATTCTTAGTGCCTAGAGAAGCCACAAATCCTTGCTCACTGCAAAAAGAACCTTTCCTGATTAGCCAATATGATTAGTATTTGTCTATGAGCATAAAAATAACTACTTAGAATATAGTTTGCTGCATGCCAAATTAACCAGACAAAAGTAGTGAATTACTTCTTTGGTCTTTGATGTCTGCAGGCTTGGGCTTTTACATAGACAGACATGTATTTCCTCCTATGATTAGTCATTAAGATAAATACAGAAACAATTGGGAATACCACACATTGTGTTCCTCTACAGAACTGGTCCAATTTGCCTGAAGGATTACTCTTTTAGTTAAAGTTTCTAACATATCCAATGAGAGCACACATATTGTATGTGAAGCATATATATATATATATATATATATATCCATTATATATATATAATTGCAAATATATAATGTATCTATTACATATATATGGATATAATTGGACATATATACTGTATTCATCACACACACAAACGCACACACACACACACACACACACACACACACACATATATATATATATATATATATATATATATATATATATTCCCCAATATTTAACTATGAGATATTGTGGTTTATACATTTCTTATTTTGAAATAGAGACTGTACCTATAAAGCTCACCAACATGGCATTCTTGCATGATATGAAAAAAGACGACAGCAATAGACATGATAAAATCAAAATGGAAATGTTCGTGGGGCCACAGCCATATAAAAATCTACAGGCAACCAAGGAATGTTGAGAGATGGAGAATAGTTATCTCCAGGTAAGAGCACCCCTATTAGATATCCAATACCAAATAGCACTGAAAACACACATAAATATAAGATTATATAGACTGAGTAGATTTTATTTATATATGTATGAGTTAATGTATATATGTACATAACGATAATTAATAAGAAAAAGAGTCCATGAATTTGGGAAGGATTAAGAAGGAGTATATATGGAAGGGTTTGGAGAGAGGAAACAAAAAAGGAAGATGATGTAATTATAGAACAACCTTAAAAAATTAAAGAAGTAATTAAATAAGAAATTAAAGCATAAAAATAATTTAAGATAAAAGAATTCCCATTAAAAATTGCCTGCAAACTTACATACATATTTCAAATTTCATATTTATAATACAATGAAGTATTGTAGAAAGTAATATTTTATTATTACTTATTTTATTTTGGAATATAAAGTATATTTCTAAAGTTCTTAGATAGAAGTGAGTTTGAATAAGACAAGAATTCTGAAGCTATTGAGGGAGACTGAAGCAAATAATAATATTTTGATTTTTTTTAAATTTATTTCTCTAAAATATACATTACAAAATAAGGAAAACATAAAAAATTAAGACAATTTACATTTACATAAACATGTTAAAAAGAGTTACTTCAAATAATAGTTCTATTTTATAGAAATATTAAGGGGTTCATTTTCTACTTGATAGACTAAATTGTTTTAAGTTAAGAGACACTGCATTGCTGTGCTGTACTTAGATATAAACTTAGACTTGGTTATATTTATTACATATATTATATCACTGAGATAATAAATACTTGCCACTTAATAATCATCAGACATTCCTATTATATACTAATCATTTGCTTCATGTTCATAGAATAGCAATTAAGCAGTCAAGATTTAAACTTATTTTTAATAACTGGTTATAAATTGAGAATGACCATTAATAACATTTTTTCATTTTTTATTTTCTATATTCTTTGTTTACATTCCAAATGATTTTCCCTTTCCTAGTTCCCCCTCCCAAAAGTCCCATAACCCCTCTTCCCTTCACCTGTTCTTTGATCTATCCCCTTCTACTTCTCCGTCCTTGTACTCCCCTACAATGCTGGATCAAGCCTTTCCAGGACCACATAACTCTCCTTCCTTCTTCTTGGGAGTCATTTGATATGTGAATTGTGTCTTGGGTACTCAGAGATTCTCAGGTAATTTCCTGCACAATGGAATACTACTCAGCCATTAATAACATTTCTAATGAATATGGTAAGATACACAGGAGGAACAACAATATGAACCAACCACTAACCCCAGAGTTCTGAGGGACTAAACCACCAACCAATGAGTATACATGGAGGGACCGATGGCTCTAGCTACACATTTAGCAGAGGGTAGCTTTTCAAGACATCAGTGAGAGGGGAGTCAATTGGTTCTGGGAAGGCTTAATGCCCCATTGTAGCAGAATGCCAGGTCAGGAAAGTGGGAATGGGTAGGTTGGTAAGCAGAGGAAGGGGAAATGGAATAGTGGATTTTCTGAGGGGAAACAAGGAAAGAGGATAATATTTGAAATGTAAATAAAGCAAATATCTAATAAAAATAGAAAATGTGCATTAGTTATGAATTTATTGAGAATTTCTGAGAATAATCATCAATAGCATAGCAACTCAGATCAAAAATAATACATAGAATTAGATGAAAATGAAACCTTCTTTAAGTGAAATGATATTATTTGGATGAAGTCACAGCGTTCTCAATGAAAACTTATTTTTAACACCTAAACATCTGCTAGAGAGCTAAAATTCAATATATATATATATATTCACATATATATATATATGTAGATGCATATATAAGTATATATGTAGGTATATAAAACTTTAAATAACTAGGTATCAATAAAACAAAAAATTAAAACATTCCAATGATCATTTCATTAGATGATGAGAAAGCATTTGACAAAATTTGACACCCCTTCATTGTAAAAATCTTGGAAAGATCAGGAATTCAAGGCCCATATTTAAACATAGTAAAAGCAATATGTGGCCAACTGAAGCCAACATCAAACTAAATGGCGAGAAACTTGAAGCAATCCCTCTAAATTCAAGGAATAGACAAGATTTCCCACTCTCTCCCTACCTACTCAATATAGTACTTGAAGTCCTAGCCAGAGCAATTAGACAACAAATGGAGGTCAAGGGGATACAAATTGTAAAGAAGTCAAAATACCACTATTTGCAGATGACATGATAGTATATTTAAGTGACCCCAAAAATTTCACCAGAGAACTCCTAAACCTGATAAATAACGTTAGCAAAGCAGATGGACAGAAAATTAACCCAAACCAGTCAGTAGCCTTCCTATACTCAAAGGATAAATAAACTGGAGAAAGAAATTAGGAAACTGACTCCCTTCACAATAGTCACAAATAATATAAAATACTTTGGTGTGACTCTAACCAAGCAATTGAAAGAGCTGTATGAAAAGAACTTCAAGTTTCTGAAGAAAGTAATCAAAGACCTCAGAAGATGGAAAGATCTCCCATGCTCATGGATTGGCAGGATTAATATAGTAAAAATGGCCATCTTGCTGAAAGTAATCTACAGATTCAATGCAATCCCCATCAAAATACCAACATAATTTTTCATAGAGTGAGAAACAGCAATTTGCAAATTCATTTGACCTATCAAAAAACCAAGAATAGTGAAAACTATTCTCAACAATAATAGAACTTCTGGGGGAATCACCATCTCTGACCTTAAGTTGTACTACAGAGCTATAGTGATAAAACCAGATGGTATTGGTAGAGAGACAGGCAGGAGGATCTATGGAATATAATTGAAGACCCAGAAATGAACCCTCACACCTTTGGTCACTTGATCTTTGACAAAGGAGCAAAAGCCATTTAGTGAAAAAAAAAAAAAAAAAAAAAAAAGGACACCATTTTATACAAAGCCTTGAACACATGGCATGGGCACAGGAGAAATTTTCCTGAACAGTATATTAATGGCTTATGTTCTAAGTTCAACAGTCAACAAAAGGGATCTCATAAAATCGCCTTCTGTAAGGCAAAGGACACTGTCAATAAGACAAAGGGGTAACCAACAGATTGGGAAAGATCTTTACCAACTCTATATCTGAAGGTGGACTAATATTCAATATATAAAAAGAACTCAAGAAGCTAGTCTTTAGAGATCCAAATAATCCTATTAAAAATTGGGTACAGAGCTATTCAAAGAATTCTCAACTGAGGAATATAGTGTACAGAGCCATATTGGGGCAGTCTTGCACTTGGTCAGAGTTTGACTTTGGTCAAGGTTAACTTCTCCAAGTTAGCCAGGATCCTGCTCCACCTAGGGTGGAGCGCACGTAGTAAAGGTTAAGCTCATTGTTCCTCCAGGTATAGGGATTCCTGAATTAAACAGGTGACCCACCCAGCTGCCGGAGCAGTCAAGACGAAGACCTCCAAGAGAAGCTAGACAACTTCCACCGGAACTCAGCCTGGAGTCTGGGGGGAGGATTTGCCCAAACTGTTAAAAGGTCCGGCGCCATTAAAGTTTACGGCTTTGATCAGTGAACATTGACTTGGCCGTACGTTCTTTTCGCCGCTCTTCCCTATGACCCCAAAATTCTCTCAACAGGTAACCCGGTTTGCATGTGGCTGCGGGCAGCTACATAGTGGCGCCTGAACGTGGGAAGACCTGGCACGAGAGAATTCCTGAGGTAGCCCTATCCAGCGAAGCTTCGCAGAAAAAGGTGAAAATTAATGGTATTCGCACGGTAAGCAACATAGAGGTTAAAACTAGCGCTAGTGAATTCGTGTCTATTGTTGTGAGTGCAGGAATGGATACAGTTTTTCAAGCATACTGTGTGCACCCGGCACAGGAGTTGCTTGGGTTGATAAGATAGGGAAATATGGGGAAGGAATTTGGTAGGCATTTGCCCAAAGCTCGTAAGAGCTGATTTCGGCGAAAAGAAAGGGGTTTTTAAAAATAGGCATATGTCCACAGCTTCTAAGAGCTGTTTAAAGAGGAAAATGGATGCAATTGCTTAACAAGCACGCTTAACTTTCTGTGTATCTTTCCGTGTTTGTCCCGGTGCACCGACTGTCTATGTGTATGTTTATGTCCTCTCTGTGTCTTTGTGTGAATGACTGTTTCATGTTTAAAAGAAAAATTGGTAAAGATTACATCTGCTGGTAACCTCTTGAGCTAGCCACAGTTTGTGTGGGGATTGATTCAAAGCCACGCCGCGACAGCGCAGCTCACTCAAGAGGCAAGCGTGGCTGGGGAAAAAGCCGCTCTTAAAGCCCAGAAACCTCAAGATTTGGGAAGACCTTGGTTTGGCTTGTGAAATTCATGTAGTCGCTTTATACATGTTTCTAATTGGTTTTAATGATATAAGGCTTTACATTTCTTGACTAAAGAGTTATAAATTAATTGGTTATTATGTAAAGGGTATAGTGTTATTAAGAAAAGGTTAGTTTAAAACTGGTGATTCAGTGTTAGAGCTATCTTAACTAACTACACGTGGCCTAACGCCACTCATGCTTTGTTCTTGTTTATAATTAGATTTAAAGGTATATTTTGCATGTCTTGACTATAGAGTATTGGCTTAAGTCACTGCACATGATTTAAAAGGTATAATGTTATTAACAAAAGTTAGGTTAAGGCTGGTAGTTTAGGGTAGTCGCCATTTTGAACACGTGGCATGATGGTTAAGGCTGGTAGTTTAGGGTAGTCGCCATTTTGAACACGTGGCATGACGATTAAGGCTGGTAGTTTAGGGTAGTCGCCATTTTGAACACCACGTGGCATGACGCAATCCAGGAAATACAGGCCTTTGGGACGCTCCTAAATTGGCATGGTGTTTCATGTGAATCTTGGCCTGGAGATTAGACTTAATGAAGATTAAGATTTAAAATATTGTCTCTTTAATAAGTTACACTGTTATACACTTGAACATAAGAACTGGCATACAAACCTTGTGCTGTAAATATGTGTTTGCCATTAATTTTAAAGAAAATAGATTGTTTAAAATTGAGATTTGCTTCCAAAATTACAATTGTGCTCTAATATTGCAAGAAAACATTGAGTTACAATAAAAATCAGTGTGTCATTGGCTACAGTTTTCAGTTTGCAGGCTCGTAATTGTTAACATTTTGTAATTAAGATAATTTTGAGAGTGATACAGCTATGGGTTTTAGAGGCCCATTGCCTCTTTTCCACAAGTTTATAGGCTACAATGGTAGGAGCAAAATTTAACCCTCCAAGATTAAAAAGGAGATCTCTGTAGAAATGTATCTGATATCAAGTAGGTTCCTTTGACCATGAAATTACAGGTTTCTTTTGTTTAATCCTGTCTTAGTTAAAAGGCTCAGGTCTAGTCCTTGCCAAGGACTAAAGGTGGATCCTAGGGCAGATAAAAAAAAAAATGTGTTTTGTCTCTGTTTCAATACTAGAAGTTAAGATCTTAAAATTTTCAGTGTATAATATTCATAGAATGTTTGTTACAGGCCCTTGCTCCTATAGACTTTTAGAATTTTTAGGTAAATGGCTTTCAAAAGTTGTTAGGATATATTAATTGGCTTTATCTTATATTTACCTCATTTTAAGCTTGCCACAGAAGGTCTTAAACCTCTGTTTTCTAGGTAGGAAACGTTTGTTCCTTGCTTCAAGCAACAATCAAATTTATTATTAATGGTTGGTCTATTACATGGCAAGCATTTTTAGACAAAATTAATAATTGTTATCCAAAAGATAATTTATACTATCAGATCACATGTTTATTCCTTTAAGTTTCTCCCTGCTTCAACACAGATACCTGAATTGGGTGCTATAGCAGCTATTTTTAAGATGTTAAAGGTCAAGCTTTTAATAATAGTAGATATACATAGCTCATGGTTTATAATTGCTTAAAATTGGTCCATTTTTAATACTGCTAATTCTTAATTTCTCCAGTTTATACAAATGTGATTCAAATTTCTAAGAACAAAGGATATGTTCTCTAAATGACTGTCCTTTAGGTATTTGAAATAATTTTATATTTTGTGCACATCAAATTATAAAGATTTGTTCTTGATGTCCTCAATTTCTACCTCTACCACGTAATGATGTTAATCCTAGAGGACTTAGTTATTACAGATAAATGATATTCATATTTCTAATTTAAAAGATTAAAAAAATATGTACATGTGACTAATGATTCATTTTTAGGCTGTCTAGTTACAACTGCTCTAACAGAAAAAGCAACTATATTTTATATAATTACATAGTTATTGCCTATGTTATGGTTTATACTTTGTGTTCCAACTTAAATTAATAAAACAATATCTTCTTGGAAGAAAGAAGAGAGGGGAAATTGTGTCCCTGTGCATATAATTTAAATTATGCTTGCATGTTTTTAAAAAAAAAAAAAATTTTAAAATTTGGATGCCAAGAAACTCCTTGCTAAATGTATATGACATCTTGTAATTAGACATATTGATGTCTAGGTGAAATGAAGGAATTCACTTACTAACATATGCCATGATCCTGATTTAATATTGGGGGAGAAGGCATGTCCTCTGTTTTTTCCACAGAATGCTGCAGAAGATATGCTGACTGTGTGCTTGCTGAATGCCCAGACCATGGTTACATAAGAGCTATATTGGGTATATGTTCTTGACTTACCTCAATTGTTAAATGTCCCAGGTTAGATAAATTGCCTAGCTTCAAGCTTTTAGACTTTGTGGGACAGAACATGGAGACTGTTATGCTAGCTTAGGAAAAATTAATTAGAAGAGTTAAAATGACTCTTCTCCTTATTGTGCTCAGCTGACTCAACCATAGACTGGTCTAGAAATAATTCCAATATTGAAGATTCCAATTTTGAGGATGGCTAACAATCTTCAGCCAGCTGTGTTAATTTAACATATAGTCTCCACTTTTCCTGAGAAGTAACAGCTTATTTCTTGATTCACAAGGCTACCTCTCTCATCTCAGAGGCCAAGCCTTGGGTCCTTAAAGTTGTTAATTTACAACTGAATTGGATACTTCTGGGACAAGTTAATCCTATTCCACCTTTAACTCTTGACCTTGTCTGTTAAGCAGACTGGCTGTCTCCACCCAGGCTCACCTGGATGGAGAGATTACATGTCTGTTAAAGACACTTTCAGACCCCCCTAGCTTCAAAACTTACACAAGTGGATCTCCAAAGAGGGAGCCACATAGAACTCAGATCTATGTGTGTTTGTTTATGAACAAACATGGGTACCAGCGAGACGTGCGAGGCAAAGCACTGCATGGGGAGGTGAATTTCTGCTTCTGAGTCCCCAGGAAGTACACCTAATTGCATAGGGGTTAACGTCGAGAGGCTGTCCTTAAAATAATAAGGGAGCCTATTACCCCTCCTCTGAAAAAGACGTTATACAATATTTAAGAGGAATTACGGTCAATGCTTCCCCTCCTGGTTAAGGCCCGCCTTCTTATGAAGGATATTTATCCACTTGTTTTCTACCTCCTCGTGTTCAAATTAATAAAAAAAGGGAGGACATGTACAGAGCCATATTGGGGCAGTCTTGCACTTGGTCAGAGTTTGACTTTGGTCAAGGTTAACTTCTCCCAGTTAGCCAGGATCCTGCTCCACCTAGGGTGGAGCGCACGTAGTAAAGGTTAAGCTCATTGTTCCTCCAGGTATAGGGATTCCTGAATTAAACAGGTGACCCACCCAGCTGCCGGAGCAGTCAAGACGAAGACCTCCAAGAGAAGCTAGACAACTTCCACCGGAACTCAGCCTGGAGTCTGGGGGGAGGATTTGCCCAAACTGTTAAAAGGTCCGGCGCCATTAAAGTTTACGGCTTTGATCAGTAAACATTGACTTGGCCGTACGTTCTTTTCGCCGCTCTTCCCTATGACCCCAAAATTCTCTCAACAGGTAACCCGGTTTGCATGTGGCTGCGGGCAGCTACAATATAGAATGGCTGAGAAGAAATGTTCAACATCCTTAGTCATCGGGGAAATGCAAATCAAAAAAATCTCTGAGATTCTACCTTAAGCCAGACAGATTGACTAAAGTCAAAAACTCAGTTGATAACAGGTGCTGGCAAGGATGTGGAGAAAGAAGAACACTCTTGCATTGCTGGTGGAATTGACAGCTGATACAACCACTCTGGAACCAGTCTTGTGGTTCCTCAGAAAATTGCAAATAGTTTTCCCTGAGGATTCAGCTATATCACTCCTGGGCATATACCTAAAAGATACTCCAACATATAACAAGAACACATGTTCTACTATGTTCATATCAACCTTATTTATGATAGCCAGAAGCTGGAAAGAACTCAAATGCCATTCAACAAAGAAAAGGATACAGAAAATCTAGTACCTTTACACAGTGGAGTACTACTCAGCTATTAAATTCAACAACTTCATGAAATTCTTAGGCAAATGGATGGAAATAGAAAAAATCATCTTGAGTAAATTTTTCACTCAAGTGAAAAAGAACACACATGGTATGCACTCACTAATAAGTAGGTATTAGCCCAAAACTTCAGAATACCCAGGATACAATTCACAGACCAACTGAAGTTCAAGAAAAAAGAACAAAACGTAAGTGCTTTTGTCATTCTCAGAAGAGGGAACAAAATAGTCACAGGTGGAAATATGGAGACTAAGTGTGGATCAGAGACTGAAGGAGAGGCTATAAAGAGACTGCCCCACTTGGTGATCCATCCCACATAGAGTCACCATACCCAAATACTATTATAGATACTAAAAAGTGCTTGCTGACAGGAGCCTGATATAGCTGTTTTCTGAGAAGCTCTGCCAAAGTCTGACAAGTACAGAGGGAAGGCACTCATAGAAGCAGGGGGAAAGGGGATGGGACAAGAGATTTCCGGGAGGCAGGGGGACCAGGTAAGGGGATAATATTTGAAATGTAAATAAATTAAAATAAATAAATAAATATTAAAATTAAAGTTAACTCTGAAAAAAGAAATTATCTCAATTAACTGTGATAGATCCATCCTAAATTTGAGAAATGAAGGGAATAACGAGTTAAAATTAGAAGTTTAAAGTAACTCCAAAAAATTGAAAAAATACTTGATTATTTCTAGTTGATAATTAATATACTATATTCTATTCTGTCAAAAGATTTTGTGAATGTAAGTATCTTTAAATCCATTTTTCCTAGTGTAAGTATTCTATTGAAAATGGGTAAGGGCTTACCTCTGTCTATGAACAACATTTTTTTTTCTTTTTCTTTTCTTAGATATTTTCTTTATTTGCATTTCAAATGTTATTTCCTTTCCAGGTTTCCTTCCTGTAAACCCTCTATCCCCTTCCCCTTCCCCGTCCTTCTATGAGAGATCTCCCCCACCAACCCACCTACCTGTCTGCCCTGTCATTCCTCTATACTGGGGCATGGAGCCTTCCCAGAACCAAGGGTTTCTTCTCTGATTAATGCCCGACAAAGCCATCCTCTGCTACATAGGTGCAACATTTCTTTTTGAAGCCATCTTATATCTGATCTTTTAGTATAGATATATTCTTAAATTTAAATTTGTAGAAACACAGAATAATTTCTTCCTTTTACTGATAAGGTAATTTAGACAAAATAATATCTGATTTAATGGTTTGTTTCAATGGCAAAATCAGAATACAATAGCATGTATGTTAATTTCACAATTTAATGTATCACCAACATTGTATAATAATTGTGATGGACAAAGCTATTATTTTCTTATGTCCAATAATATTAAAATTGGAAAGTTTTTAGAGACATGCTTCCAAAGCCTTAAAACCCCTTAAAACCTTCTGTAATCTTGAAATAACTTCTTTAGTTCAAAGAAGTGGAAGTGTTTTAGTAGCTGAATAATGTTGTGTTTCTATTTATCTCTAAGGTGGCTTGCCTATTGTTTCTACCTTTACATTTGTGCTTTATAAACGTATTCATTGTGTGAGATACAAAAAGACCACAATTTAAAGTGCCGTTATTACATTATTCTAAACTCAGGGTCATACGCCTATTTGAAAAAAAAATAAAATAGAGAGCATGACCCTAGGTACCACAGAGATAAGATGATACAAAGGGAGAGTGAAGTTGTCAGAGTAGAAATCATTGGTCCTTTTTTATGAAAAATAAACAGTGATAATATAGTTTCTTTTTTTCTTCTTTTTTATTATAATTTTTATTTTCTATATTCTCTGTTTACATTCCAAATGATTTTCCCTTTCCCTTTTCCCCTCTCCCCATAAGTTCCCTAAGCCCTCTTCCCTCCTCCCATTCTCCTATCAATCCTCTCCTACTTCTCTGTCTTGGTACTCCCCTATAACACTGGAACAAGCCTTTTCAGGATCTGGGACCTCTCCTTCTTCCTTCTTCCTTTTTCCCGGGAGTCATTTGATATGTGAATTGTGTCTTGGGTATTCATAGTTTCTGAGCTAATATCCACTTACCAGTGACTGTATTCCTTGTGTGTTCTTTTGTGATTGGGTTACCTCACTTAGGATGATATTTCCAGATCCAACCATTTGCCTAAGGATAATATATTTTCAAAGTTGAAATTTGAATATGATGGATTCTAAATAGTACATGATTTAGTCACCATTGTAAAATAAAATCATTAAAACATTAGCTGTGGACCTTAATGGAAGAAGTGTCCAAAGATGTCAGATTGATATGTGAAAATAAAATCGACAACATTTCTAATATTTTTATCTGATTTTAAAAGAATTATTTGCTTTTTAATGGATATAATGCTCAAATTAAGGAAACCCCACAACCATTAGGAAAATTAAAATATACCTGAATTTTTAAATATAGTTTAGATTTCTTATGAAATAGGAAGTGAAAAATTTAAAACAGTGCATAATTTTCTGAATATGTTAATCAGAATAACTCAGAGATACTAAAAGGAAAATATGTTAAATGAAAATTAAAGATAGTTGAATAAAGAAGACCAGAGGGAGAGGGGAAAATGAAATATAACTAAATATGTATACAGCATGCAAAATATAAAATTTGCTTCTGTTTATTAAAAACTCACATTTACAGCTGGGTATTTAACTCAGCAACGTGCTTTACTTGAAAGAACCTGCAAGCCTCATACATGTAAATCCAGATGTTTTGGCATATGTTTAAAATCCTGTACTGGGGATATGGAGACAAGTGAATCTCTAGTTTCCTGTCTTTCCTCCCTAACCTACTTAATGAGTTCCAGGTCAGTGAAAGAGAGAGTCTGTCTCAATAATTGTTTTGGAGAGATAGACATCAGCTGAAGATTGACACAAAATGTATCCTCTTTTCTGCACACATGGGGTCAAATGTGAGCCTAATCCCACAATCCATGTCATGGATGTGCATAAATACACACACACACACACACGCATGTATGCACACACACATACACACACATATACAAACACACATATATACACATACACATGCACAAACATGCATACACACAAACACACATACACACATGTACACACATACACACACATGCAAACTAACACATATTGCAAACATATACATATAACAAAATTGTGGAAACTAGCAAAATATAAATGTCATCAAACTTCACATAATAAAGTATTTCATTTTACAGCTATTAGTATATTAATCTGTATTGACTGATGTTAATGAAAATAAAGAAAAAAGAAATAAAGGATTGAAAATAAAATTACAAAATTATTACTTAAATGATTTGATGTTTCCTTTACAGTATTAAACAGCATGTTTGTATTGACTTTTAATTGTTCAAACATTAATAAATTAGAATAAATGTATCATTTAGATATACATGTATAGTGCATAATTTGGGGTTGGTAAATAGACTAATTATATAGAGTAAAGGTATTGGGAATATTGTTTACTCTTTTAATAATTTTATGTTCTAATTATAGGTATTTTATACATGTAATTATCATATAAGAAATAATGATAAATCGAACTGATAACAAATAGAAACACTTGCATGGTTTTTGTTGTTTTTTTTTCCTTTTACTGGAAGTATTTATTTTATGTTTTGTTTTGAAAAGTGATCAGGATATTGATAATTGTTTTTATTTTTCTCAGTATTCTAAATATATCTTCCCTTTTTCTTTCAAATTAATTATTTTATTAGTTACATACCCTGCCTCCCAGTTCCCCTTTCCAAAACTCTTCACTCAATTTCCTACTCTATTTCACCTACCCTGCCCCCCAACACAGAGCATTCCCCTTCCCTGGGGAATTAAGACTCTACAGGATTATGCACATCTTCTCCCACTTAGGCCAGACAATACAGTCCTCTGCTACATATATGCCAGGGGCCTTGGACCAGTCCCTCTTTGGGTGGTGGTTTAGTCTCAGGTAGTTTCCAAGGGTCAAGGTTATTTGACACTATCGATATTTCTATAGAGCCATCAGCTTCCCCTAACTTTTCCATAGGTTTTCTGACCGCAGTCCAATGTTTGCCTGTAGGTATCTGCATCTGTCTCAGTCACTTGCTAGTAGAGTCTCCCAAAGAACAGCTATGCTAGGCTCCTATCTTAAAGTACAACATAGAATCAGTAATATTGTCAGGGTTTGGTGCCCACTAATGGGACGAATCTTAAGTTGGACCAGTCACTGATCAGCCATTCATTTAGACTCTGCACCATTTTGTCCCTGCATTTCTTTTAGTCAGGAACAATTCTGAGTCAAAAATTATGAAGCTGGGTTGGTTTTCATGTACTTTCACTGGTGGCTCCGGTCCAACTACTAGAAGTGGTCTCTTGAGGTAATATCTTGCCACTGTCAGGCGTTTCAGCTAGTATCAATCCCATTGAGTCCTGGGAGGCTTTCATAATCCAGGTTTCTGCAACTTTCTAGAGGTCCCCTTATCTCTCACCCCCAACACCTAGCAGACTGTGAATTTCAACCCATTATCCTGGAACTCTGGGCTTCTTACCACTCTTTCCCCGCATATCTGATCCTGCCCCCCCTTTTCCCTCCCCATCTCCCCTTTCATCCATTTCCCTCCCTTCCTTTGTGCCCTGTGTTTATTTTGTTCCCCCTTCTAAGTGGGGTTGAAGAATCTTCTTGTTTAACTTCTTGGAGTCTCTAGGGTATATCACAGGCATTCTGTATTTTTTGACTAATGTCAAAATAATGTATCAGTGAGTACATACCATTCATGTCTTTCTGGGTCTAGGTTACTTCACTCAAGTTGATATATTATCTAGTTCCATATTCTATCCACTCAACATTAATACTTCTTTATATTACTGTTTAGGCTTCTGTTTTCCAGTATGATAACCAACAAAATGAGCAGTGCCAGAAAACATTCTCACATTTCAAATTAGTGATTCATAATTTTTTTAAATTTTTTTATTCGATATAATTTATTTACATTTCAAATGATTTCCCCTTTTCTAGCCCCCCACTCCCCGAAAGTCCCGTAAGCCCCCTTCTCTTCCCCTGTCCCCCCACCCACCCCTTCCCACTTCCCCGTTCTGGTTTTGTCGAATAGTGCTTCACTGAGTCTTTCCAGAACCAGGGGCCACTCCTCCTTTCTTCTTGTATCTCATTTCATGTGTGGATTATGTTTTGGGTATTCCAGTTTTCTAGGTTAATATCCACTTATTAGTGAGTGCATACCATGATTCACTTTTTGAGTCTGGGTTACCTCACTTAGTATGATGTTCTCTAGCTCCATCCATTTGCAACACATTGGGAAAAGATCTTCACCAATCCTACATCAGATAGAGGGCTAATATCCAATATATATAAAGAACTCAAGAAGTTAGACTCCAGAAAACCAAACAACCCTATTAAAAATGGGGTACAGAGTTAAATAAACAAAGAATTCTCACCTGAAGAACTTCGGATGGCGGAGAAGCATCTTAAAAAATGCTCAACTTCATTAGTCATTAGGGAAATGCAAATCAAAACAACCCTGAGATTTCATCTTATACCAGTCAGAATGGCTAAGATTAAAAATTCAGGAGACAGCAGGTGTTGGAGAGGGTGTGGAGAAAGAGGAACACTCCTCCACTGCTGGTGGGGTTGCAAATTGGTACAACCACTCTGGGAAGCAATCTGGCGGTTCCTCCGAAAACTGGGCACCTCACTTCCAGAAGATCCTGCTATACCACTCCTGGGCATATACCCAGAGGATTCCCCACCATGTAATAAGGATACATGCTCTACTATGTTCATAGCAGCCCTATTTATAATTGCCAGATGCTGGAAAGAACCCAGGTATCCCTCAACAGAAGAGTGGATGCAAAAAATGTGGTATATCTACACAATGGAGTACTATTCAGCCATTAGAAACAATGAATTCGTGATTCATAATTTTAATGACAAAACTAGAGAGATTACCCTTATTGCCTTTATACACAAGGTTAAGTTCAGAAAAATATTTGGACATGTACAGATATTAAAGGACAAAGTTTGTTTTCCTTGTACATTTTCTTATATAAAGGCAAATGAACTATACTTATAAAAAGTATTTCTAGGATTGTGAATTTATTTTTGTAATTAAAAGAAATCAACATTCACATAGAACTTGCCGTATGCCAGGCAACTTTAATGTGCATTTGAGTACATTAAATCCTCCCAACTATTAGATAGTAACTATTATTATTCTGTATATATCTCATCCCACTGGATCTAGTTATTCAGGGAGCTGAGGGGAACCCAAGCCTGAAGAGAAATGGGCAGGAAAGAAAAACGAAGCCAAGCAAAAGGGGTGTCTTGTCAAGGCTTGTTTAATAAGAAAGTTGAACGCTGTTTTGAACGCACCATAAAAGGAAGTAGGGAGGGGCTGAGGAGGAATCCTAAAAGCACAGAAGGAGGAAAGGACATCGGGGCGGATGCTGGCTGTGGCATCCAGCAGCTTTTCGGGAATGCTGTTTCTGCCTAGACTGTGCAAGGGGACACTCAAAAGAATAAACATGTAATCTAATTATATGAGCTTTACTCCCACAGTAGATGCATTTTTAGAGGATGCATGTATAAATCTATAACAATATAAACATGTATAGAGGCAAATTTTTAACAATTTATCTTTTAGGTAACAATTATTAATTTTGTCAAAAATGGCTTGTCATGTAATAGATCAACCATCAATATTTTGTAATAACCAATTTGATTGCTGTTTGAAACAAGGAACAAACGTTTTTTACCTTGAAAACAGAGGTTTAGGTCCTCCCAGGGCAAGATGAAGATGAGATTAATATAAGATAAAGCCAACTAATACATCCTAACAACCTTTAAAAATCATTTACGTAAAAATTATAAAAGTCCATAGTTAGGAGCAAAGGCCTGTAACGAACATTCCATGAGCATTATACACTGAAAAATTTAAGATCCTAGCTTCTTGTATTGAGACAGAGACAAAACATTTTTTTCTCACATAAGGTAAGGCTATTAGCCATTCCTTGAGGAAAAAACCATCCAATGAAATTGCTTTATTGCTTCTTTAAAGTTAGAAGCAAATGCTTTTATAATTATCAGAATGTAAAGCAAAAAACAACACTTTAAATCCATAATAGTTTTTTATGGAGTAGACAGGCCAAATTTCAATGCCTTTATAAGTTCTACATAGCCTTATTGGACTTTCATAGATTTGAACTGCATTTTAAACCACACCTGGATAGGTCTGTCAAGAATATTTTTTAGCCAAACACTCTCTAGGTGGGGCCTGTAAGGCAGAAAGAATTTCTCACAAGCTTCCTCACTAGCTTCCCCTGAGGCAGCTCTAAGCTTTGCATTAATTCAAATGTAATTTTTTTTTTAATCTTCTCTAGGATCCACCTTGAGTCCTTGGCAAGGACATTATATGCGGTTCCTCAAATGTAACCATCTTCTAATCTGAGCCTTTTATCTAAGACCAGACCAAAACCCACCTGTCCTGCAAGGACAGTTTGAGGACTGAATAACAAAAGGAACCTGTAATTTCAGGATTCCTGGAAAAAATCTACTCATAGTTTCATAGTAGTCAAAGGAGCCTGTTTGATATCAAATAAATTTTCACTGAGATCTCCTTTTTAATCTTGGAGGCTTAAATTTTGCTCCTACCATTGTAGCCATTAAACATGTGGAAAAGTGGCAATAGGCCTATAATGGCCACAGCTGTATCACTCTTAAAATTATATTAATTACAAAATATGTTAAGAATCGTGAGCCTTTAACCAGACTGAAAACTGAAAACTGCAGCCAATGACACACTGACAATTTTTATTGTAACTCAATTTTTTCCTGCAATATCAGAGCACAACTACAACTTTGGAAGTAAATCCCAATTTTAAACAATCTATTTTCTTTAAAATGTATGGCAAACACATTATTTTTACAGCACAAGTTTTGTCTGCCAGTTCTTATGTTCAAGTATATGATAGTGTAACTTATTAAAGAGACGTTATTTTAAATCGTATTTCTTATAAGTCCAGTCTTCAGGCCAAGATTCACACAAAACACCATGCCAATTTAGAAGCATCTTAGAGGCCTGTATATACTGGGTTGCATCATGCCACGTGTAGCTAGTTAAGACGGCTCTGACATTGAATCACCAGTTTTAAACAAACCTTTTCTTAATAACACTATACCTTTCAAATCATAACCAATTAGTTTATAACTCTATAGTCAAGATATGTAAAACCTGATACCATTAAGACCAATTAGAAACAAGAATAAAGCGATTACACGAATTTCATAAGTTAAACCAAAGTTTCCCAAACTTGAGGCTGGTGGCCTTTTAAAAGCAGCTTTTTCTCCAGCTGTGTTTGACTCCTACTTAAGAATGTGAGGCACCTTAAATTAACTTCCTCTGTGTAAATTGAAGACTGGCAGGACTGCCAGCAGATAAAGCTTTTTTTTTTAACTATCTTTTTTCTTTTTAACATAAAACATAAAAACAACGATCATTCAGCCAATCAAAACAATAGACAACATAAATTGACACACATATGGACAGGTTTTGGTGCACCAAAGACAGACAACAGACAGTGAGGGAACTTGATGTCCCAAAGAGATCCAAATATCTTAACTGGAACTAAGGAGATCTCCAGTCAGTTTCAGAGACGAAACAGGACGTCTCCCATTTTTCTCTCCTCCCAGAAAAGTTTTGAAATAGCTTTTAACCATTTTTTTTCTTTTTTTGATACCACATCCTACACATGGAAAAACTGCTTTTCTGAAACCTGCTTTTTCTCTTGTTTAAGATTTAACAAGGGGGAAGTGGGGTGCCTAGACGAACACACATACAGACATGGTATAAAGTTTATTCAGAACAGAGGATGAAAGTTAATAGTTTAGTGGAGACAGAGAAAGGCAGAGAGAGAGTATAGATAAGTAGAGATTGGCCATGACCATGACCATGTGGAGAGAGGTGGGACAGCATTGGGGCCCTGCCTGGTAAATATTTCATTTAATTCTAGACCTACTTTTTGACATATCTTTCTTTTTAACTCTAACTCACCTTTCCCTGAAAGAAGCTTTCAGGTCTCTAATGAAGACCGCTTCTTTAGACAATTACTGGCCCATTTCTTCACTTGATCTTAGCCAAAAGGCCGAGAAGCGATACTGGCCCATTTCTTATGGGATGGAAATGTCAACTTACAGAGAAATGCTTTTTCTCTCATGAGCAGTGAGAGTGCTTCCTCCAAATGGCTTCTTTGCCACTGCGGCCTTACTGGGCTAATTTCAGTCCAGCAAAGATTCGCACCTCTAGCACCACGTTGGGGCGAAACTTATCCAATCCCACGGGACCTAGTTATTCAGGGAGCCGAGGGGAACCCAAGCCTGAAAAGAAATGGGCGGGAAAGAAAAGCAAAGCCAAGCAAAACGGGTATCTTGTCAAGGCTTGTTTAATGAAAAAGCTGAACGCTGTTTTGAACGCACCATAAAAGGAAGTAGGGAGGGGCTGAGGGGGAATGCTAAAAGCACAGAAGGAGGAAAGGTCATCTGGTGGATGCTGGCTGTGGCATCCAACAGCTTTTCTGGAATGCTGGTTCTGCCTAGACAACCCCAGGTGTTCATTCAGGATAAGAACCAGTTGATCAGCTTTTTGTGATGAAGGGGATGGTTCAGCTGTAAACTGCAAGGTCAGTGGACTCTCAAGGTGAGAGCTGTTGAGAGTCTGGTTTTCAGAGTTTGGTCTCCCACATGTATTTACACATGAAAGACCAAATAATTTATCATGCCCTGAATTCCTGTTGTTACATAGTGAAATGAGACTACAGCCATGATGCACTGATCCAGAGGACACAAGTTCAACAAAATGTCTACACTAATTGCTTCATGGAATATACAGCCCATTGTCTAGATAAAATAGAGTTTTCAAATATAACACTATTTACATTGGATTCATGCTTATTGAAATAGAAATTATTTCTTCTTTATTTTATTTTATTTATTTGAATATAATATTTATTTACATTTCCAATGTTAAGACTTTTCCAATTTCCCCCCTCTCCCAATGCTCTCAACCCATCTCTCACTCCCTGCCTCCAGGTATATGCCCCTCCACCTGACCCACTCCCACTTCCCCTTACCCCTTGATTTACCTTTGTTGGGGCATATATTAAACCTTCCCCTGGCCAAGGATGACTCCTCCCACTGATGCCCAACAAGGCATTCCTCTGCAACATTTTTGGCTGGAAACATGCATACCCATTGGTTGATGGTTTAGTCCCTGGGAGTGTGGGGCATCTGGGTGGCTGGCATCATTGTTCTTACCATGGGGCTGTAAACCCTTTCAGCTCTTCCAGATCACCCTACAGCTCCTCCATTGGGGACCCCACGTGCATACCAATGGTTGGCTGCTAGCATCTGCCTATGTATTTGTAAGGCTCTAGTAGGGCCCCTCTGGAGACAACCATGTTAGTCAGAAACTGGAAAGAACCCAGATACCCTTTAACAGAAGAACGGATACAGAAACTGTGGTATATATACACAATGGAGTACTATTCAGTTATTAAAAACAATGAATTCATGAAATTCTTAGGTAAATGAATAGAACTATAAAGTGTCATCCTGAGCAAGGTAACCCAATCCCAGAAGAACGCACATGGTATGCACTCATGGATAAGTGGATGTTAGCATGAAAGCTCAAAATAAATAAGTTACAATTCTCCCAGCACAGGAAGCTCAAGAAGGAGGACTTAAGTGAGGGTGCTTTAGTTCCTCTGAGAAAGGGAACAAAATACTCACAAGAGCAATAAAAGAGACAAAGTGTGGATCAAAGACTCAAGTAAAGGCCACCCAGAGACTAGACTGCCATACTTGGGGATTCATCCTATAAACAGTCACCAATCCCTGACACTACTATGGATGACAAGAAATTATTTCTTGGATTCTCTTTCTTAATAATGGTGACAACTTCCACTCACTCTAGAAGTCAGAATGTTATAATTAATTGCTCCCATTTTCCTATCTACACTGACATTGAATTACTAGACCTACTATCATGTATTTGTTCATCTCTCTGGCTATAGATGTCAATAATGATAGATGATGAACAAAGAGCATCATAGGAGGAATTAATTAGGTTAGTTTAAATCATGTGAGTGGGTGTTTTGATCAACTAAATTCTTAGCACATATAAAATCCTCCATTAAATCTTCAGCACTTAGTACATAAGCTTTGTGGTTTTGTATATTTTCCATATCAGTACTAGAAATCAATGTAAATGATGCCATCTTGTTCCACAATCTTTTCTGTTCAGCAACTATTTTATCTGCTTTCAATAGTATTAAAACTACTTTTCCCATACAGCATCATATATAATTCATTTTTGGAACAAAAATTGATATACAGTAACAAAGAAAGAAGAAACACTGCAAGAGATAAGAGAAGCAGAGACAGGGGAGAAGGAAAGCAGACAAAGAAAGAATGATATTTAGTAATCAGAGTAAGGGCTACAAATAAACAGAAAAGTTAGACTTATGGAGTTAAGGACACTTGTGGTTCTTGATATTGCTTTATAAAGCTAGAAAATATGAAAAACTGTCAGAGCAGACAAGCAAATACAAAAATATTGTTGTCTTTGTGTTCTAACTTACTTTTGAATTTTAAACTATATCAATCATAGTACTTAAGTCATGTAATTTTAATTATTATTTTTGAATATATGAACAAATGTTAAATCACAAGACTACCATGTACATGAAAGGTTTTCTACCTTTCTAATTTTATATCATCCCTCACAATTTCAGTGCAGCAACAAGTGATTCTCTGAGGTGCTGAATGTCTAAGGGATGGCCATGAACTTGATTTTGATTTCTATTTCTTTTTTTTTTTTTTTTTACATTTTCATCACTTATGAAAGTAAGTTTGTAAAAAGAGCTAACATTTAATTATCATTATTCATCTCAGAACTTATAAGAGAAGAGCATGGATAAGAACAATAAAATGTATAAAATTTTACTTTTTCCTTTGGGCAATATCCAGCAAAAATGTTGAGTTTTCTTATTAGGTTTTTAGTTTTTTTTTTAATTCGATATATTCTTTATTTACATTTCAAATGATTTCACCTTTCCTGTATACCCCCTCCCTGAAAGTCTCATAAGCCCTCTTTCTTCTGTCTGTTCCCCTTGAATTTGGTTTCTTAAAAAAACAAAAACAAACAAACAAAAAAAAACGTTGTTAGTTTGAGATTCTTGTCTTCAGTAGCAAAGCTCACTGGGGGAGGAAGAGTTGACAGATTCAATCAGATGTCAGCCATTTTAAATAAAATTTGTTATAAGAGTGAAGTAAGTAATAAATGGTAGTTGCTGATTTCACATGAAGGGTCAACAAAATGACTGATATTTAGGAATTTATTTTTAATTATTTTCACTAATGTTACTACAGAGTATATATCAGCAATGTTAATTGTGAGAGTAGTCTGAAGTCATTGATTTGGGGCTCGTATTTGATCAGCTTTTCAGGTTCATAATTTCTATAACTACTGAGGTGAGTAAAAACTCAAACCTTCCTCTAGATTTCAAGTTTCTAAAGCACAGATTTCACAAGTACATGGTAGGAAACACACCGCAAAGGGCGCACAGATTGGACACAGTCTCTGCATGCTTTCCATTTTGGAAAGAATGAGAGCAAAACTGCAGAACAAAATGTCCTTCAGATATTCAAAAATTGTAAGGAATTAGTCCTGGTAATAGATTAAGTGATCATGTAGATGCTAAATATGAACACAGAAGGTGCTGTTTCACAAAACTGTATTTTCATAAGCAATTTTTTTTCAAAATTGTATTGTCTTAAAACTCTTGTATAACTTACAATAAATTCTTTTGGTTGTTACTGTGTTGTTTGTTGATTGTGCTTGTCTATGTATGTTTGTGTATAACAGAGAGAGAGACAGAGACAGATAGAGACAGAGAAAGAGAGAGACAGACAGACAGAGAGAGAGAGAGAGAGAGAGAGAGAGAGAGAGAGAGAGAGAGAGAGAACACATGTATATGAGACAAATTGTGGGTGTAGAGTCATTTTTTTCCTTACATGTTTATATGAGATTGTGATCCAGGAATAGAAAAGCTAGTCTGAAAGTCCTTTTTCCTTTTGTAAAAAATGTGATAAGTTTCTAAGGCATTTCATTCATATTATGAGGTATATTTTACTTATTGATATGAGGTATATTTAACTATTTTCTGTTATATATATATATATATATATATATATAATTTTGAGTCTTGAAATACAGAGTTGAAAAGAGAAAAAAATTTTGTTAGGCTTAAATTTGACATTAGAGGGAAGAAATAGCAAGACAACATAAATCAGTAACCACTCAAATATCTAGATTTCTTGAAAACTATTGCACTAAAGAAAAATTAGAGCATGTTTTAATAAGAATTTTTAATAATAAGAGTATATGTTTCAGTGTTAAATATTACTGCATGTGGGCAAGATATAATGGAGAAAATGACTAAAAATAGAAATCTTTTATGAGTGCAACCAAGGCAGAGTTAATATGCAGCAACCCATCAGCCCTAAGATGAGAACAATTTTGAGATTTGAAGAATGCTAAGACCACTGTCACAATACACAGACAGGCATATGATAGCAAAGGAGAAGACAGTCTGGGCTTAACTGGAGTCTCCTCAGATCACCAGGTCTCACTCCACCATAGGTATTCTGACTTTATTATGTTATTAGTGAAATTATACTAGTGTAAAGGAAAGGTCAAGCTCTATTGTATGAAATAAAATATAGCATACACGTGGAATCCAAAGTTTCTCCATAAATTATTTTATAGATTATCACTTAACTCCTTTAAGTGATATTCATTCTTAAGTAGCATCTCTTACTTTTTGCTTCTTCCATTGTACAAATGGTAACTGCTCTATAGATTGGAATAATAGAAACATGAAGTATGTTGGCCCTAATATAGGGTGTAACAATGAAGAAAAACATCAGATTGTGATCATTATAAAGTAAACTCACTAATTAAAATCAAGGATATTTTCAATGTATATCAGGAGCAAAAAGAGTCAATTTATGTGGAGTTTTATTTTATGACAGTATTGACAAGTTCTGACCACTAAGATGTTCTCTTAATTTCATTTGTATTACTGTCAATGCTCTGAGAAAGATCTGCAAAATATATTCACAGCTCAAAGTAGGAGTGAGGCAACACCTATGATTTCCATCTGTGAAGGTGGAAAGCTTATCCTGCTGCCAAACCCACTGAATCTGATAATGGGCTTTAAAGTGTCTAAGATGCAGAGGTTTCAGGTGATGAGAGAGGTTTATGCTCCAGTATTCTTGCATGTTGATCTTGAGATGTATCCGAACATGTAAAAACAGGCAAGATCTTTGATGTAAAGTTTTCCTTTAATGCAAATTCAACACATTTTTAGATACAATTTTTAAGTAATGTTCACAAATTTAAAACAAGTTGAGAAAAATCTACCTGCTAGCTGGGGTGGAATCCTTAAGATCTGGGGTATAATTAACTAAATGTTACATGGAATAGCATGTTATAATGCTTAGATTGTATCATGGTAAAATTTGTATGTTCTTTATTAATAATTTCACATGAAATCCAGATTTTCTTCATAGAAGATTATTGTATATTTATAATATATGAATCGAGAAAGAAAGATTGAGTTCCTTTTCCATTACAATGTACAAAGAATTTGCTTTTGTCCAAGATAATAGTAAGCATGCTGGGAACATTAAGTAAGCTGATATATATTGAAAAAAATAAGCAATTCAATAGCATTTGAAAATTTACACTTCTTTTTTATTTTCCTATGACAGCAAATGTTATAGATAGCTATTTTATATAATACATATGCCTTTTTTATATAATTATGTCATTCATTCTATATTTATTCTTTAAAAGTGAGTAAGGATAAAGGGAAATGCTGTTTCATATTATCTACCTATGATATTAAAAACATTTCTATATCATTTCTATTAGATTCAGTGTATCTGATTTTATTATGGAGATCCTTGATCTACTTGGACCTGAGCTTTGTACAAGGAGGTCAGAATGGTTCAATTTTCATTCTTCTACATGCCAACTGACAATTGCACAAGCACCATTTGCTGAATATGCTGTCTTTTGTCCACTGGATGGTTTTGGCTTTTTTGTCAAAGGTTAGGTGTCCATAGGTGTGTGGGTTTATTTCTGTGTCTTCAGTTCTATTTCATTGAACTACCAGTCTCTATCTCTGTACCAATGCCATGCACTTTTTATCATGATTTCTCTGAAATACAGCTTGAGATCAGGGATGGTGATTCCCCGAGAAGTTCTCTTATTATTGAGAACAGTTTTTGCTATTCTGTTTTGTTTTGTTTTACCACATGAAGTTGAGAATTACTCTTTCTAGCTTTGTGAAGAATTGAGTTGGAATTTTGATGGGGATTGCATGGAATCTACAGAATACTTTTGGCAAAATAGCCATTCTTACTATGTTATTCCTGTAGATCCATGAGCATGTGCGATTTTTCCATCTTCTGTGGTCTTCTATTTCTTTCTTCAGAAGCTTGAAGTTCTTGTCATACATATCTTTTTCATTTGCTTGGTTCAAGTTCCACCAAGATATTTTATATTATTTGTGACTGTCAAGCCTGGTATAGTGTTCCCCTGAAAGACTCTCCCACAGCCTGACCAATACAGATGTGGATACTTGTAGCATTGGGAATGAGCATGGGACTCCAAGGGAAGAGCTAGGATGGCTGAGGGAGTTGAAGGGGATTGCAACCCCAAAAGATTCCTGATCCTGGAAAGGATTGATCTAGCATGAGAAGGGAATATAAGGACAGAGAAAAAGGAGGGAGGTGATTGGAAAAGGGATGGAGAGAAGAAGGTTTATGGGACATATGGGGAGGGGGGATCCGGGAAAGGGGAAATCATTTGGAATGTAAACAAAGAATATAGAAAATAAAAATATTAAAAAAAAGAAAGAACTGACTGGACCACCCAGAACTCCTAGGCACTAAACCACCAACCAACGATGTATATGGAGAGATTCAAGGTTCCAGATATATATGTAGCAGAGGATGGTCTTAATGTATATCAATGGGAGGAGAGACCCTTGGTCTTGTGGAGACTTGATGCCCCAGCATGGGGGTATGGTAGGGTGGTGAGGTAGGTATGGGTGGGTTGGTGGTGGAGTACCCTAATACAGGTAGAGGGAGGGATTTGGATAGGGGGCTTGCAGAGGGGAAATCAGGAAGCAGGACAACATTTGAAACGTAAACAAAGAAAATAATCAATAAAAAAGATTTCATACTTTCTTAATAAGGATTGATTGAGATTCACTTTATTGGAATATGTTAATATGCTCATGTGTTTCATGAATAGCATCTCACTTGACAGCCACTGAAACCTTTCTGTGTGTAAAAATAAAATATATTGTCACTATCTCCTTTTAAGGAAAGTATGCTGAACTTCAAATAGCTTAAGTAATCGAAGTCAGTTGTGACCCTTAATTCAGAACTTGAATTCTGCCTTCACTATCTGGAACTATATTTTAAAATTAATATATTCACAGTGCTTGAGGCAAAAAATATAATATATGAACATTCCTCATATTTATCAAGATTTTTATGCTTTTTGCTTAACTTTACCAAAATTAACATTGTCCTGATATTTTTGGTAAAAATATTATGGAACCATTTCCTCAGGCCCTTTATTTATTTTTCATTATTTTAGTTTTATTTTTGCATGTGTTGGTAATGTGAGTTCCTATGCTCAATAGTTCCAGGTTTTGAACTGAATTCAGTAATAGGAAAGCTGTTTCAGTAACTGTCTGGGGATAATTCTGCTCATCTGAGAGCAACACATCTTTTCCATCTAACTTTTTAAAAGGGATCTCTTTAAACTTAGGATATTTGCATTGCTTTTGGGTTAAAGTGACCTTATCCTAGAACAGACATTTTCTAATGAAAACTAAAACACTCAAATAATATCAGTAGTCCTTATTTCTTTTTTTAAAAAAAGTGTGAAGTCTTTTGAACAAAGAGTTCTTTCATTTTCTATTGTTTCTGTGATGCATTGTACGAGTAGAAAAAAATCTAGCTGATATACATATGTTCATTTCAGAATTTTGTATTAAAATTGAAATACATAAATCCATAAAAAGTGAAATCCTGGTTAAGTTATTTCCAGGTTGAGCATTCCTCTTCTACTGATTAGCTCTATTTGTTATGTAAATAGAAACTTACAGATATATACAAACACCAAGTTCCTGTTGTTTCTATTCCCCACCAGGACCTGAAAGCTACATTTGCATCATAATGATTTTTGTAGAGTTCTTAATATCCTTGTAGGAGTGGGTCACGTTTTTAAACTGTGAACTAGAAGAGTCTTTGAAATAGTGGGTAAAATTCCCCACTGAAACAAGAAAGAAATGTCAGAACAGAAAAACAAAACAAAGTCAAACTCTCCAATAAAAGGATATTCCAAGTGAACAATGAATAAGATACATGCATAACAAGCATGGGATGGTCAAGTTCAATTAAGGGATATGCAGGTAAGATATTAAAGATAAAGTCTGCATTTTATAACCTGCAGATATCTTTGACAGTATCCATCCCATAACTTGTTAAATCTATTAGAGATTTATATAGAGTAAGGAAAATACATTTACTACATAAAAATAGAAAAAATAGAAAAAAATCACTTGATGAAATAAAATGTTGAATTTTCATGTATATAAGAAAACACAGTAAAGTACAAATCCTTCTTAGGAAAAAATGTTTTGTTGAAGCTCAATGTATTATGCACAATTCATCACCGCTCTAAAAGATTTATGAATAATCAAAATTTCTTTGTTTTGATCTGAGGAATGAAGTCACTTAACAGAAACAGTGCAGAGTCAATGGCAGGAGACAGCCTAGAGGAGAGAAGCATTGATGAATGACTGATGTTTGACTGGTGGTTAGAGATGACACTTGTGGTCCTGGCTGTTTTTATTATATGATACCCACATCTTCAAAATATATTCCGTTCTTTTCCCAAGGCTAAATTTAGTCTACTTTTACTTACAATCTAAACAGTGCAAAGTTTGTGTCACTTCAATTGAGAAGTCTGATAAAGCCTTACAAGAGCCTGGAGGATGTAATTAATTACATGCTCCCTGTATCTCTTCTGTTTCACCTGACAGTTATCTAAAATAGTGTTTTAATTACTCATTGATTAGCTTTGTGTTATTAAATACACCAGCAAGTAAAAGAAACCCGCACATAAAACACTGAGTAGATGACTGAAGCTAGTGTGAGATATTTACACAAGGAAAGATGTCTTCATTTGTTTCTAGGAAAGCCGATTTTATAGAGTTTGCTTCATGCTATTGAGAGTGACAGAAATATGTTTGTTCATCAAAAGGTTGGATATGCATCATTAAATATTAGTGATGACACATTTGAGAATAACTGCAATGGAAAAATGATGAAATGATGGAAAGCTTACAAATGGAAGGCTTGGATTTTCAGATGAAAAAATTTAAAGATTCTTTGAAAAATGCACCTAGAATCACTAGAGACTCATCAAAATTCAAAATTTAAGGAAGGTATTTAGGCCTTATGAGTTCAGAATAATTGATAAAGGTGGGAAATATTAGATAACAATGTTAGTAATGCAATAAATAACCAGGAAGTATTTTAATCAAATAAAGTTAATGGCAAAGAAAATTGTATACATTCTGCTTACATTAAAGAGGCACGTAAGAGGACGAGTAGATTACTCAATGGTTAAGCATATTTACTGCTTCTGTAGAAGACCCAGGTATGAGTCCTAGCGTCATTTGATCGCTCTCAACCTTATGTAAATCAAGTTCTGGAAAATCTGATGCCTTATTCTGACTTCCATGAGAATCATGCACAATGTGATGCGTGCACATAGCAGCCATGGAAATAAAACAAAATAAATCTCAAGTTCTATATACAGGCAAACAAAACAATCAGGAAAACAAACAAATCTATGACAAATGGCAAAAGGTTTGAAAAATCACACACCGGTGCTGATATAATTTAACTTTATAAAACTGAACCCAATAATGTTTACTTATACTTTTCTAATTTCAAATTCTGTGAACTTTAAATTGTAAGTACTTTTCCTTTTGAAAGCGTATACTCAATATATATCAATTCATAATAATAAAACAATTATAATTTTATTATTTTATTTTTATTAAAAATAGATTTTTTTTATACATTATACTCTGATTTTGGTTTCTCCTTCCAAACTCCGACTAAGCTCTTGCTACCTTCCCATCACACACAAAGCATACACACACAGACACACACACACACACACACACACACACACACATGCACACACACACGCAAACACACACACATCAAAAAAGTTTAACTTGATAGCAAATGAAGACCAGTACAGAAAAACCACAACTAGCCATATGCAGAAATCTACTGATAATATATAAACCAGCTTATACAGAAACACCTACAAACACCTACAATACAAGCTCAATAAGTATCTGAAAAGAGGAGAAAGGAAAATAATAAGAGCAAAAAAAAAAATCAGAAACTATGCTGTGAAGTTATCTCTCCTAAAAATAACAGGGAAGATTCACCTAAATCAGAATGAGTAAATATTATAAAGGACTACCTCTAGAACAGGAATTAGAGGCAATTAATAACTGTTAAGAGAAGGAAAATAAGTCAATCCCAAGAATATGACCTGTAACTGATTATCCAAGAAAAGTAGTGAGCTCTAAAATATATGAACCACACATTAAATGACAAAAATTATATTTATTTATTGATGCATATACACACATATACGTACACACACACACACACACACACACACACACACACACAAAACCACTAAGAATAAAAAGAAATGCATCAATTTGAAATGCAGGATACATAGGAAGAGGCAGAAGAAAAATAAGAAAGGGGAAAATATAATATTTTAATTACAGAAATTAATAAAACATGTTATAATATGCACCTGAAACTCATTGACAACATTTGAATATATAGTATTTTACATAGTAACACAATTATTCTACCATTTTTATTAGAATGTCACTGACAATGATGTTAATAGATCTACTAAGTAGAGGGGATAAAGCGAAAGAAGCCCTAATTCTAGACAAAGAACTACAGTCAACCAAGGAGAACTGAGAGTAGTAGAGATCTACTTTCCCAGGGAAGAGTATACCGCTAGGTTATCCAATACTTAGTCATCACCCCTGAAGACATAGACACATATACAACTGTATACCAACTGAACAGGTTCTATTTATATGTTTAGGCATATATATATATGTATATATATATACATATATATGTACATATATATGTACATATATATGTATATATATATATATGTAACAGCAATGAAAGAAAATGTGGTCATAAATTTGAGGGAAAGTGAGGTGATTGTTACATGATAAGTGCTACAAGCAGAAAAGAAAAAAGAAGAAATAATATATTTATTTCTTCACAATATCCAAAGATGTAAAAATAAATAAAAGGAGAAAGACAAAAACCAGAGAGACCGTGTTTGACATTTTCCACCTCATAACAATGGAAAACAAACAAATTAAAGAAAGCAAATATTACTTTTCCATGGCATCTATTCCCTTGGCATAGATTTACTTATCAATTTTATGACATAGTTACATTTTCTACTTTTAGTTCTACAGTTTTCAGCATCCTAGCTCTGGAGGAACACTGAAACCTGTTTCTAGTAGTGTAATTTCAATGGAACAGAAAATATTTAATATGGGATCATGAACTATGACAGTTATAGATGGACTTAGGTTCCTCTGAATACTCGTAGTGCTGTCTGTGCCTTATTTTTTGCTGTTGGGTTCCATTTGTCTGTTGTCTTTTTGTTGTTGTTGTTTACTTCCTACAACAGAGCTGATGACTCTCAAGGAGCTCTACAGAAACACCTTCTCCCGTCTGTAAGTGATGAAGCTGTGTTACATTCCAATCAGTAAAGTTTGATTGCTGAACATTCATCTTTCTATCCAAAACTTAATAAGTTTTTGTATCTTTTCCTACTTTTCTGAATGTTTTTCAGACCTTTCAAATAAGAACTACTATATGTGTGTATATTACAACTATACAATTATGCAGTATCCCTTTATAATTGATATGCATTCACCATTATCTATAAGACACAGGAAAAAGTCTCCAAGCATGGGTCTGATGTGGCAAATCCAAGTTTCATGCATTCCAGAGCCAACAGCATCCTCCTTTTAGAAGCCTTTATCTTCTCCTGGAGTTTAATATAACAGGGATGTCAGATTGTTGGCCTTCAAAAGGACATGCTGAGATTTCTGATTCACTTCTCTGGTTCTTGTCTATTAATAAAATTTCTGTCAGCATCCTGCTGTGTAGCAAAATTCAGTGACAACTTTTAGATAGTTTTTGCCAAGAAAGAATTTGAGTGCCCATAGTTTTAAACTGCTGTAGTTTAAAATATGACCTTTGTTTCTTTGAGTTTGGTTTGTTTGTTATAGTTTATTGTTGTTGCAATCATATGACCTTTACCATTTTGGCAGAACTTTAAATGTGTAATACAGTCTTCACTAGGAGGAAATTGTGTACAAACCAAGAACTTGTTCATCTTATATAATAAAGTTTATGTCTTTAGAAACTTTCTGTCTCGTCTCATCGTCTTCTGCCAGTTTTTTTTTTTATTTTGTTTTTGTTTTTGTTGTTTGGATTTGGTTTTCTCGAGACAGGTTTTCTCTGTATAGCCCTGGCTCTCCTGGAACTCACTCTGTAGACCAAGCTGGTCTTGAATACGCCTGTCTCTGCCTCCCAGAGTGCTAGGATTACAGGCATGCACCACCACTGCCGGCTTCTGCCAGCTTCTTACAAGCACTGAAGCCTGTTTTATGAGAGATATGAGGTATGAGACATACTCATTAAAACACATTGCTAGTGGATTCATGTTCTTTGGTAATTACCTTAACAAAGATTTAATATTTAATTTAATATAATCACTTTGAAGTTCATCCATGCTTTTCTATCTTATATGATTTAATTTAAGATGGAATAGGATTTATTACATGCATACATTAGTTTCTATTACATATTTATGTATCTGGGAGCACTTAGGCTGTTTCCACATTTTACCATTTTTACCAGTGCTTCAATTAATGTGAGAACATACATAATCATTTGACTTTCTCACGTGAATTATTTCTATAAATAAACAAATCATGAGGTTATGATATAATATAATAATGTAAATCTTGGAAAATTGTAGTTTTGTGCACAACCTGTATTAGTTTTTCTTAGCTGCACAAGTCTTTATTCACACTGACTATATACAGAATTCCAATTTTTTGTGTGTATATGTGCATGTATGTATGTGTGTCTATATGTCTGTGTGTCAGTATCTAGAGCCTATCTTATGTCTGTATAGATGTAGCACCTGTCAATAATTAATCTGATGGCCTGTGACTTAGGTAAGAAATAAGAGGTAGAACATATAGGAGGCAGAAATAATTCTGGAATAGATCCAGATAAGGGAGATTTTCCCAGGAAGATGTGAGGAAAAGGACATGTGGCATAATATAAGTTAAAATCAATGGGCTATTTTAGTACTCATCAAATATGAGAAAAAACTAGGAGCATGGCCAATGTATTTGTAAATATATTATTTCTGGGAGCATGGGGCTTAGATGAAGAACAAGAATTAACTTCTACATATCTGTCTGTATGCATATGCATATTTATGTATGTGTATACACTCAAAGATTGGACAACTTAGTGGACTTATTTTTCTCAATATGGAGCCTAAGGATCAAATTCAGAAATCCAGGCATCTGGATGGGTGGCAGCTTCCCTTTGCTTGTTGATCCACTTACCAGCCCACAATTCCATGTTTTATTCAACCTTTTAAACATAGTATTTTTAATGAAAAATAATAACTAACATAAATTATTGAGGTAACTTCTCACTGGGACATTGGTTTACCCATTCCTGAGGCTGAAAATGATTTGAGTATGCTTATCAATATTATTAAGCTCTTTTTGCATCATTATCAGAGATATGTCTCTTTAACCCATGTTTTACTTGGTTTTCAATATTTTTTATATTCTGGTGCATAATTATTTATTAACTTTGAATATTTACGTGTTATTTTTGTATGCATTATTTAAAATTAATCTCTCCTTTTTTCTAGATTGACATTAATTATTTTGACTACTTCAGCTATTATGCTGATTATTTGTTGAGGTAGTTTCAAGTATTTCTTCTTGTCAATAAGCTTATACTATATCTAGTAAACACGGGAAAACCAAAAAAAAAAAAAAGTAAGCTTTTTCCTGAACATCAATTCTAGGATTTCAAGTATTAAATTATTTTAGCTGATTTTATGCATAATTTAAAATATATTATTGGTATAAATTTAGAATTATGAGTTTTCAGTATTTCCAGTATAACTTGTTGGAATGCTTATCCATTCTTCATTGTAAAATCTTGGCATTTTGGTCAAAGATGATTACTTCTTCTGTGTGTTGCCATGTCTGGTCTGCCTGATCAGTTAGTGAAAATGTCATTGCATTTTACAACAAATATTTAAAAAAAAAACTTCTTTGGGTTATTGCAGAGTCTATAGCACAGTGTTGGTTAGTGCTGGTATAGTACAGTACAGAGTTAACAAAGTCTACCAAATTCATAGGAATTTTGGAAAAAAAAGAAATCTGTAGCATGCAGCACAGTTTAGATATAGTCCCCTAAAAGCTTGCACTGAAGCTCTGAAAACTACTGAATTCCCCAAAGATATAGAACAGATCAAATGACAGTAACTGATTTGATGTTTACTTATGGTCTCTATTTTATCACAGGAAAACGTTGAAAACATACTTGTTTCCTGATCTGTGAATAATGGATTAAGGAAACCATGATTCTCCTATCACCACCAACTCTCATTTCTGTGGATTTACATAGAAACACACTGTCATAGAGTAAAGGAGCACATGCATCTTTATATTTAAAGGAATAGTGATCACTTGGAGGAACTGGAGATGTCTTGGTGAAAAACTATTTCTTGTGCCATTGGTTTGGAAATAAAGAAGGCGGGAAAGGAATAAGGGGGAAATAATGAATAAAATAGGCTGAGAAACTTCAACATATGAGAGACAGGTTGTTTTAAGTCTTTATACAAATCTCCTTGTAAATGTTTACATTGACCTCATGGCCCAGCTTGCATTGTTGCTACAGTGTGTATGTATAATAACTAGGATAGAGAGATGATATTACTTACAGATGTTGGAACATGAGGCAATCAGATTTGCTTTTGAGTGCAAGCACCACACTCTAGAACATAATGAATGCTACATAAGAGAGAGTGCTTTGCACTGTTCTGGCAGAGACAAAGTAATATCTCCTAGACAAACATTGTGCAACCAAAAGTAAGTTCTTTCTTCTGACAATGTATTCTAGTTAATAGCTGAGATATACCTTGTGAATTGTAGCTGATAAGAAACCATGACTATGATCTCATTTGTGAATGTAGAGCTTTAGTGACTATATTTATTTGTGAGGATGTTAATAGCAGATTGCAACATACTGCCTGCCCTCAAGAGTTAATACCTCAGGTTTGGAGACTGCTGTCCACAGTCAACTTGTAGGCTATTGTCTTTCTCATTTGTTTTTCTTAAAAAAAAAAATGCTGTTGATAACTGTTTTCTCACGTTGCACATTGGGGATGACATTTGTCAGAATGTCCAACAGTAAGGCCATGGAACCTGAATAGCCCACCTCCAGTAGATAAACTGAGCCTCCAATGGAGGTGTGAAGACACTAACACATGTTCAAAATTTTTGACAAGGAATTACTCTTGTCTAAAAGAAATGCAGGTGCAAAACTTGGAGGATGGACTGAAAGAAAGACAGTCTAGTGACCCACCCACCTTGGGATTCATCCCATGCACTGAAACCAAACCTAGGAGCCTAGCATGACTGTCCTTTGAGAGGCTTTACTAGCAGCTGACTGAGACTGATGCCGACTGAGACAGATGCCAACCATAGGACTGAGGTCATGGAAGTGTTAGGGGAAGGACTGAAGTAGTTGAAACTAACTCAATAGGAAGAACATCAGGCTCAACTAACCCAAAATTCCAGGGAATTCCCAGAAACTAAGCCACCAAGCAAAGAGCATTGAGGGGTTGGTCCAAGGAGCTTGGCATATATGTATCAGGGGACTGCCATTTGTGGCCTCAGTGGGAGAGGATGTGCCTAATCCTCTAGAGAATTGATGCCTCAGATGAAGGGGGGATGCTCCAGGGAAATGGGGAGTACCCTCTCAGAGTCCAAGACATGGAGGGATGGGGTAAAGAAATCTGGGAGGGGGGATTCGTAAGGAGGGGCAACATTTGGAATGGAAGTAAATAAAATAACTAATTAGAAAGAAATATGAGTGATTTTTCTTCCCTTGGAATTGTTTTTACTTTTCTAACCAGATTACACTGAATTAGCTCCTGTAAGTTTCCATCTCTAAGTATAAACTATCCTTATTATTAATAAAAATGTATTAGTTTGTATTTGAATACAAATGTAGAGAGGGTATGGCATGGTTGAAATTCTATAAATATTTATATATAAATACATATATGTCAGAGAGATTGTATATATACACACATGCTTGTTTTATTTTCATTTTACTATTATTTCTCCATTTACTGGTCTTATAGAATTATTTTATGATAATTCTGATTTGGTAACCTAAGGAAAATTATTCATTAATTTTCACCGAGAGAAATGCATTTCCTTTCAAAAGTATCACACATAATAAGCTTACTTCATAGGCACCAAAATTTAATTGATTAACACCTTTAAGTAAATAACAAAACATGTCTTGTTAATTCATAGGATTGTAGATCTTTGCACATAAAGTCCCAAGAATGTATCTGTGGAAATATATGAAGTAACTAATCAAAACTAATTGTTTTCTAGACAGTCACATAAAATCCATAAAAGGAAGAGCTCTCTGTGATTAGGATTATAAGATGCTTCAAAAATTAAGCAGCAAGAATTTTTTTATTAAAGCATTAGAATCAAATTGGAAAAAAATAGTGTGGAATCAGAGTGGGATGGCTCAATGGTATCTGAGTTCAGTTGAGCTAGTAATTTTCAGTATTTTTTCCTAGTTTTCAAAAATAAAAGGGTATTAACTTAGGTATTAACTTCCCTCTAGACACTGTGGGAAGTTAAGCTGGTTAGGTTTAATAAAGACAAAAGCCATATATGCTCTCTCTCATCTCTGGTTCTTAGTTCCAAATATTCAGATGTCCCTTAAACAACATGGAGTATCCACAGAAACCAGGAGAGTAAGAAATGACCATGGAGATGGGGGATGGGTTAGTTATCAGAAAGAAATAACAGATGCAAGTGATATGAAGAAAGAAATGTGAAAAACAGAGAGACGGCTAGAAACGGGGAAGGAATGCTTGTGTTTGTCTTAGTTTGGGTTTTCATTGCGGGGAAGAGACACCATGACAAAGGCAACTCTTAACAATGACAACATTTATTGGGGCTGGATTACTCTTAGTGGTCCTGCCTATTATCATCAAGGTGGGAAACATGACAGTGTATAGGCAGACATGGGCTGGAGGAGCCAAGAATTCTACACCTTCATCTAAATGAAGCCAGTAGCTGACTGTCCTTGGGCACCTAGGACTAAAGTCTCAAAGCCCTTACCCAGAGTGACACATTTCCTCCAACAAGGCCAAACCTTTTCCAACAAGGTCATACCTCCTAATAGTGCCACGCCCTGGGCCAAGCATATTCAAACCACCACAGATTTTAAAAGAAAACTAGAGGGAGTGAAATGTAAAAAAATTACAACAAGGATGTTTGATAAAACTTTGAAGTATTATATTATTAT
The DNA here is from genome assembly GCF_947179515.1 of Apodemus sylvaticus. Classification (NCBI taxonomy): domain Eukaryota; kingdom Metazoa; phylum Chordata; class Mammalia; order Rodentia; family Muridae; genus Apodemus; species Apodemus sylvaticus. The sequence goes on from NC_067479.1 coordinate 44,780,819, forward strand.
TTCTTCTTTCTTTTTTTTTAATTTTTTTATTCGATATAATTTATTTGCATTTCAAATGATTTCCCCTTTTCTAGTCCCCCACTCCCTGAAAGTCCCGTAAGTCCCCTTCTCTTCCCCTGTCCTCCCACCTACCCCTTTCCACTTCCCCGTTCTGGTTTTGTCGAATACTGTTTCACTGAGTCTTTCCAGAACCAGGGGCCACTCCTCCTTTCTTCTTGTACCTCATTTGATGTGTGGATTATGTTTTGGGTATTCCAGTTTTCTAGGTTAATATCCACTTATTAGTGAGTGCATACCATGATTCACCTAATATTGTAGAAAATTGTCACATACATATTAACACATATACACATATACATGTACACATAGACATACACATGTACATACACATAGATATACATACACAAATATACACACACACATACATATCACATGGAACAATACTTCTCATGAAAGGCATAGACCACCAAATAAAAACACTTCAGTGGAAACTATGAGAAAATACTTTTTGAGTTGTTGGTAAGAGTGAATTCCAAAAAATATCAGCAATTGTTTTTTGTTTCTCTTGGTTGCTTCTTAGAGAGTGAAGATAATTCTCTTTCTAAAGAGGCAACACAGTTCACTCACAGGAATCAGAAAACTGGAGCAGAGTCTAACATGAAAATCTCATTTGGATTATGTTAGATGTCAACAAAACTAACCAATTAATAGTGCTATCCAGCTGTACCATCAATAAATTACAACAATACTATACGGCAGGATATCCATGAAGGTGCAGTAGTGGCACTTTTAAATTCATGATAACCATCAGCTGTCTTTTAGACTTAAGGGATACTAAATATGATAGAAACCATATCTAGTACTAGATATCTAGCCAACTATACTCATGGGTAGTTCTTAAAAAGAGAAGCTAAAACTACCAATTTACTAAACTACCATAATTGTATTCTAAAACATAATAGCTAATAGCTCACATTTGTCCTCAAAGAAATTCTTCTTTACAACAAATGAAGGCCATTTCAGAAACTCACAACAGGTGTGCAGAGATCAAGTGATTCCCTCTGTTATTCTCAACAAATAACTCTACAATTTAGCTCCTATACTGAAGCTCACTAACAGGACAGAAGAGTGACTAAAACGATTATGAGATCCAGGAAGTAAACTGTAAGGTTTAGTCTCCTACAAATGACAAGAGTGTTACCCCTTAGTGTTTAGTGGTATCTAAACACCACAGTTCGGTAATCAATAGCTAAACAGTGGCAATTTTCATAGATATGCTAGTGGGGAAGGGGTAATTGAAAAGGATTTAACTAGAAACAAAGATTAGAGGCAAGTAACTGAGGGATAATTAGCTTTTTCCAAGGATGACTTCCCACTTCATTATAAAATGCTGTTAGGATACTCTGTGTGAAATTGTGTCTCTGTCCTTCCTCAACTATGTAAGATATTGTCTCATGGTCTTTAACAAAATTCTGATGTCCAATTAACTGAGCAGGAAGCAGAAGCTGGGATTTCTTAGGAGGGTGAAAGGAATTCTGGGAAGAAGGAAAAGAGTTTTTTTACCAGAAGACTTGGGAGGATGTTATTAACGTTCTGGAAAGTATAGCTAGCCACATAGCTGGATGGGAATAGGTGATTGGATTAAGTTAGATGAGCTTGTTGAGGGTTTCCCCAGCTAAGGCCTCAGGCTTTGAAATATTACAAGGTCTGTGTGGTTATTTGGGAAAAAGCTAGTTAAGGAATAATTCTACTGTATGAATTTCTAGCATTACTTAATATATACAAAACATAATAATCATTATAATTTATACAAAACAATACAGCTATCTCTGAAATTATATGCACACAAAGCTCTTTAAACAGTATATTTTGTGTGTGTGTGTGTCTGTGTGTGTGTGCCTGTGTGTGATAATAGTAATCAAAGAGAATGACTCCATGGCTTTTAGCGAGTGAGGTGGTACCTGGAGTATGGTTGAAGGAGGAAGACATGGGATGTGTTAGGGAAGAAGAATGGGAGGAAAGTAATATAATTATACTTTAATAAGTTAATTATTTTTAACTTACATAATTAATAATTCACTTAATATTTTAATAATTTTAACTAAAATAAAAATAAGTATGTTTGTAAATTAAGAAAGACTATTACCCTAATACACACACACACACACACAGGCACACACACAGGCACACATGTACAGAAGCATTTTACTCATCTTCATCAGTGAGTTCTATGATTTAGCTAATCATTTAGAAAACTAGCATAGAAACCCAGAGAGTCTGTATCTCTCCTTGGCAGGGATGAACATTAGTTTTATCTATACTGAGCTAAAAGATTGGATCTTTGAAGAAACCATTTGTCAGAGCAGGAAACTGTGAGGAATTTCTTAACTATTATCCACACAAGATTTTATCATTACTAAGACCGAGGTGACTGAGTGGCTAGCACTCTGAGTTGCCATTTGCCTTTAAAAGTACATATGTTGTGGAATGTGTAAACTACTAGATAGAACACATTAATTAACTGCTTATAATAACATTTATCACCATCTTTTGTTGAAAAATTCCATAACAAACAAATGTTTATTTTAAACGCATTTTCAAATATGCTAGAGAAACATATTATGTGGCTGTGATAATGTATGAGGCAAATAAATACTCTCTGCATTCATTTCAACTAGGGTACAAGACTGACAGACTAAAGTGTTCATCCCTTCACCATTAATATTTGCTGGGAAGGCTGTGAGAAACAGTAAATGTCTGTGTCATATTTATTTTGGACTTATATATCATCTCAAGGAAATTAAATATCATTTCAACTGCTGGAATTGGCAAATAGAAGTAGTTCTTAGTCTCTCAAGTCTTATGCTAGTTTACTTTCAACAGATGATATAGTCACCTTTCAATATTTTTTATACTTCTGAGAGCAATGGAATCAAGATACTGTCACAGTCTTTTAAAATCAATACTAACAAGGGATTTCATTGACATTTTCTTAGAAAATTGTTTATCTTTGCTCCCTGTGCATATCTTCAATGCCAGAGCTTAAATACCAGTACAATTGGGGCTGAAAGCCTCCTTCTGCTGCTTTATAGTTTTCAAAAATACATAACTGAAACTTTTTCTAAGAAAAATGGATTTTATGGGTTTATGAGTCAGCTTAACATGTATACATTAGTTTGAGAAGATTCCACTTGTTAACTACATGTATAAAATGTGTATATGCTTTACTTTAACTGGAATTATTTTGCCAATACATCTTTAATTTCCACACAAAGGAAGATAGATTACAAATAATCTTATTATAAGAAAGTAATTGTAGCCTGAAATAATGTACAGTTTTACTATGCCACATTAAAATCTTGGCTCAAATTCATATCCTTAATAGTAAACAGTACCTGATTTTGTAACTTAGCAGTGATACTTTTAATCAGAACATTTGGAAAAATCAATCCAGTCTCCAATATTTTAAATTTGTTTCTGTGTATTGCACGTTCGCTTCATTACAATTATTTAACAGAATGAAAAAGTAAATATGTAAACATATTCACATGATAGAAAAATTTCTGTAGGAAAACATAATCTTTTTTGTCTCCCAGGTAAGAAGGAGCTGAGGTCTTGATTTTATTTGAACTCATATTTTTTTGATCTTGTACCCATACCTACATGCATGTAAACCATAGATAACACAGAATTATCTGAAGCAGTTGAATTTCACTGAAACCTAGGTTCAATATTTTTTTTACTTGTTATTTTTTCTTTTTTTATTTGATATATTTTTGTTTACATTTCAAATGATTTCCCCTTTTCTAGCCCCCCACTCTCCGAAAGTTCCATAAGCCCCCTTCCCTGCCCCTGTTCTCCCACCCCTTCCCACTTCCCTGTTCTAGTTTTGCCCTATACTGCTTCACCAAGTCTTTCCAGAACAAGAGGCCATTCCTCCGTTCTTCTTGTACCTCATTTGATGTGTGGATTATGTTTTGGGTATTCCAGTTTTCTAGGTCAATATTCACTTATTAGTGAGTGCATACCGTGATTGATCTTTTGAGACTGGGTTACCTCACTTAGTATGATGTTCTCCAGCTCCATCCATTTGCCTAAGAATTTCATGAATTCATTGTTTCTAATGACTGAATAGTACTCCATCGTGTATATATATCACATTTTTTTAATGCACTCTTCTGTTGAGGGATACCTGGGTTCTTTCCAGGTTCTGGCAATTATAAATAGGGCTGCTATGAACATAGTGGAACATGTATCCTTATTACATGCTGGGGAATCCTCTGGGTATATGCCCAGGAGTGGTATAGCAGGATCTTTCGGAAGTGGGGTGCCTAGTTTTCTGAGGAACTGCCAGACTGATTTCCAGAGTGGTTGTACCAATTTGCAACCCCACCAGCAGTGGAGGAGTGTTCCTCTTTCTCCATATCCTGGCCAACACCTGCTATCTCCTGAATTTTTAATCTTAAGGTGAAATCTCGGGGTTGGTTTGATGTGCATTTCCCTAATGACTAATGAAATTGAGCACTTTTTAAGATGCTTCTCCACTATTCGAAGTTCTTCAGGTGAAAATTCTTTGTTTAACTCTGTACCCTATTTTTTAATAGGGTTATTTGGTTTTCTGGAGTCAAACTTCTTGAGTTCTTTTTTTTTTATTCGATATAATTTATTTACATTTCAAATGATTTCCCCTTTTCTAGCCCCCCACTCCCCGAAAGTCCCATAAGCCCCTTTCTCTTCCCCTGTCCTCCCACCCACCCATTCCCACTTCCCCGTTCTGGTTTTGCCGAATAGTGCTTCACTGAATCTTTCCAGAACCAGGGGCCACTCCTCCTTTCTTCTTGTACCTCATTTGATGTGTGGATTATGTTTTGGGTGTTCCAGTTTTCTAGGTTAATATCCACTTATTAGTGAGTGCATGCCATGATTCACCTTTTGAGTCTGGGTTACCTCACTCAGTATGATGTTCTCTAGTTCCATCCATTTGCCTAAGAATTTCATGAATTCATTGTTTCTAATGGCTGAATAGTACTCCATTGTGTAGATATACCACATTTTTTTGCATCCACTCTTCTGTTGAGGGATACCTGGGTTCTTTCCAGCATCTGGCAATTATAAATAGGGCTGCTATGAACATAGTAGAGCATGTATTCTTATTACATGGTGGGGAATCCTCTGGGTATATGCCCAGGAGTGGTATAGCAGGATCTTCTGGAAGTGAGGTGCCCAGTTTTCGGAGGAACCGCCAGACTGATTTCCAGAGTGGTTGTACCAATTTGCAACCCCACCAACATTATAAGTGTCAGTTATATTACACTAAAAGGATGATTGTGAGAGGTGGAAGGAGTAGGTACCTGGGAGGGAGAGAAATTGGAGAGGAAAATAGGGGGCAGGATTAGGTACTGGATGGACTGGAGAGTGGTACAGAGGGTCAGGAAATCAAATAAAAATATGTAGTAGTAGGGGATGAGGAACTGGGGGTATCTACTGGAGGGTCTCAGATGCCAGGGAAGTAAGAGGCTGCCAGGACCCAGTGGGGATGACTTTAGCTTAAATGTGCAGTGAAGGGGTGATAGAAGAGACCCTGAAAGACCACCTCCTGTAGAGAGGCAGGGTCCCAGGAAAGATAGAGCCACACACCCTTCTCAAACTTTTTAATCCCAGAAATGTCCCTGTCTAAAGAAAGACAGGAACAAAAATCAGGGCAGAGACTGAAGAAAGGGCTATCCCAGAATGGGGAATGTTTCCATTTGAGTATCCATCCTGTCTGCAGACACCAAACTCTAACACTGCTGTTGTTGCCAAGAGACATGTGCTGACAGGAACCTGGTGTGGTTGTCCCCTTGTAGGTACTGGCAGCACCTGACCAAAGAAGATGCTGATGTTCACAGCCAACTATCACACTGAGCTCAGGGACCCTGGTGGGGAAGCTGGCAAATACCTGAAGGAACAGAGGGGGATTTAAACCTCATCTGAAAAACAATGTCTGCTGGCAGGGCTACTCAGTGCTCCTGGAACTAGACCACCAACCATGAAGGGATCCATGCCTCTAGATACATGTGTAGCAGAGGGTCACCTTCTCTGACATCAATGGGAGGGAGAGGGGAGTCCCTTTGTCCTGTAGAGGTTTGATGCCCTAGCATAGGGGGATGCTGCAACAGTGGGGCTGGAGTGGGTGGGTGGGTGAGGGAGCACCCTCATAGAGGAGAAGGGAAGGAGAGAGCAGATGGGATGGGGGTTGTGTAGGGGTAATGGGGAGCAGGGATATCATTTGAGATATAATTGAATGGAATGATTAATAAAAAAATATTTAACAAAGTTAAATAAGTACAGATTTGAATAAACATATTCACTGACATGGAAATACTGTAATAATTGTAAAGTCCACAATCCTTTCATTTCATCAGGACAACAACCTTCATTTATTGCTCTTTTTTTTAAAAAAATATATATATATATTGATATCTGTTTCTTGAAGACTCTGTCATAAAAATGTCAATCCATATTAAATTCCCACAGCACAGGAACCAGCCCAATACAATAAGAACACACATTTTATGTGAAGTGTCTGTTCCCCTATCTTTATTTACCTCTTTCTGAAGTCAAATACCTTTTGCCTACTGAAGGAGACATGCCGCATCAAATATTTGTAACTTCTCAAGAAGCTTTGGATCTGGACAATATGCAAGAGTGCAGGGGCATGTCTCCTCTCCAGGAAACAGAGTTGAGTGGATAGTAATAATCTCAGAATCCCAAGTAAATGGATTTCATGTTTACATACACAGAGAGAGAACAAAAATAAACAAGAAAACAAAAACAAACACAAGCAAGCAAACCAAAATAATTAAATAAATTAAATAATACTAAAACCAAAAACTAAACTAAACCAAACCAAACCAACAACAGCAACAACAACAACAACAACAACAACAACAAGCAACCAAAGTGTACCTTGATTGAATGTAGTTCCAAAATCGGAAATCACAATTCAGATGAGAGACAAATTCATTACTAAATCAACTTTTTTTTTCCTTTAAAACTTATGTCTTCAAATCACTACTAGACACATATTTTATAGATGCTACAATCACCTTTTAATTTTGTTTTTCCTTTCTTCTTGCCTTTTCCTTTCCCCATCCATTTTCTTCCTTCCTTCCATTCCTTTTGATTTGCTTCTCATCCTGTTCAAAACTGGAGGTAGGATTGAACTTTTACATTTTTTATAAATATGAAAATATTATATTTCTCAAATTTTAATATTTATTCATTGATTGACTGAAATGCAGTTCAATACATTGTACACTAACCTTGTACCCTTCTAATGGAGAGCTTGATCTTCCTGTCTCCATATCCAGAGTTCTGATCTGACAGCGCTAACCAATGTTCCTGAATGCAGTGATGAGTGTAGAATCCATGGATTCCTAAATACCACCAAAACATTTATCAACTGAGATATTTTATAATTGCTGAAATTAAAAACTATAAAAGCAACAAAACAAACAAATAAACAAACAAAACCATAAGGGAGGGAGGGGCTTCGATGGGAGAAGGGAGGAGGAGAGAAAGGAGAAAGAGGATCCACTATGGGGAGAGAGTGCAGAAGAGAAACCTAGAGGAGGGTGGTAGGGGGACCCTCTAGAAAGTACCAGGGACTCAGGAGGTGAGAGACTCTCAGATCTCAATGGGGTGGCCTTATCCAAAATGCCCAACATTGGGAAAAAGGAACTCTAAGAGTCCACCTCCAGTAGATAGACAGGGATTCAAATGGAGGGACATGGTTACCAACACAGTTAAAATTTTGGACCGTGAATTACTCCTTTCTAAAAGAACTTCAGTAATAAAAATGGAGAAACGACTGAGGGAAAAGAGGTCCAGTGACTGGCCCAATTTGGGAACCATCTCATGGAGGCGAGGGTACCAAGGCCTGACACTATAACTGATGTGATTATGTGCTTAGAGACTGAAGTCTAGCAGGGCTGTCCTCTGAGAAGCCCAACCAGCAACTGAGTGAGACAGATCCAGATATTTACACCCAACTATTGGACTGAAGTCAGGGACCCCTATTATTGAGTTAGGGGAAGGATTTAAGAAGCTGAAAAATGAATACCCATGGGAAGACCAGAAGTCTCAACTACCCGGGACCCCTGAGAGTTCTCAGAGACTGAGCCACCAACCAGGCAGCATACAAGGTCTGGTCTGATACCCCTGGCACGTATATAGTAGAGGGCTGCCTGGTCTGGCCTCAGTAGGAGTGAGGGAAGAATAGAGGAAAGGGGATAGCATTCTATCTATTATTCTCAATAGAATCGAGTCCCCAGGGAAGGGGGATGACTCAGGTGGTGGTGGGAGCACCCTCTTTGAGGGAAGGGATAGAAGGGCTGGGATGTGGAACTGTAGAAAGGGGGCTCAGGGGAGCAATGATTGAAATTTAAATAAATAAATAATTTTTAAAAGGAAACCCACAATAGTGTCTGAGTTTGATAAGGCCCTGCCAGTGCCTAACAAATACAGAGGTGGACACTCTCACCCAGCCATTGAACTGAGCACAGGGTCCCTAATGGAGAGGCAAGAGAAAGGATCCAAGGAGCTGAAGGATTTTACAGCCCCATAGGAAGAACAACAGAATGAACCAGCCAGCATCCCCAGAGCTCCCAGGGACTTAACCACCAACCAAAGAGAACACATGGAGGGACCCATGGGTCCAGCCACATGGGTAGCAGAGGATGGTCTGCTCAGGCATCAATGAGAGGAGAGGTTCTTGGACTTGGGAAGGTTCATTGCCCCAGGGTAGGGGAATGCCAGGTCAGGGAAGCTGGAGTGGGTCGGTTAGTAAGCAGGGGGAAGGGTGCATGGGATAGGGGATTTTCAGAGGGGAATCGAGGAAAGGTGAAATGTAAATAACAAAAATATCTAATAAAAATGTGAAAAAAAGAAACAAACCCAGAGCAAGTATACTAAAACTGTCTGTTTTCTCAGTTCTATACCTTTAAATAAAATTTCCAGTGCATTTCTCCTAATTGTTTTGTACACACTACACAAGGAAAATTTTCAGATAATGAGGCTCCTCATCAGTATTATCATACAAGATTTTACCTCACTTTACTTCTACTATTTCATATTTCAGTCAATCACACGAATTATTTTCTTAGTTGAAAAGACTTGAGAGAAAAGTAAACAGAGAGTAAGTGTTTAAAGCGTATGGATAAATTATATGCTATATCCAAAATTGTATATCACACATTTTATTTTAATTTGTAAGATTTGCTTTTTCAGTTTTTGCATTGCTTTCTTACAAATTACAATTTGTAAGAAACAAAGAGAAGTACATTTCATTTCATGGTAATTAGTAAGTAAAGAAACACCGAGGCCTGATTTTATTAAAATAATAAAATTCTGAAGACAATATTTATTAAGTTGTTGTTTATAGAAAAGTGTGTTTTATAATTTAAAACACATTTTTTCTGTTTGAAATTTGAAAGATGACAACATGCTCATTTTTCACAGTAAATTAATCTATAGTATCACAAGTATACTTTGACAAATTTTGCCCTATAAATTATTACTTAACTACACAAAAGACTTATAAGTAATTGTACAGCTGTATATTTGTTGTCCTGTATTTATGGAGCAGATTAATAGGTATTTCCTATCAGATGTTCATAAAGATAAAGACAAACAAGCAAACATCAGAGTAGGTAGCATGCACATTTATTATTGAGCTAGGACTGAGGAATGCTATTATCATAATGAGTTTTACTTATTCTCATATTTATCCTCATTAAAAATAGTGGTTTATTTACATTTTATAGATTTAACACTTTTTTAGAATGGAGCAATTTTCCTTTCAATTTACTTTTTCATTCACTGATTTTCTGTAGTATCTACACAGAGGTAGCCTTTTGCCAAGCCACCTGAGTTCCTCAGAGCACAAAGAAGAATGGAAGTTCCTCAGTGCAGCAAGGGGCAGCCCGGAGTGCATTTGTTGTCTGGCACTTTTATTTATTGTGGAATTATACATAGCATTTTACTTTATGGTAAGTATAACTGTGAATAAATAAAACAATAGCTTGTTTGTTAACTGTGACTGTGACCATGTTTGAGAAATATATTGGTTCTGGTAACATCTGTTCAGGAAAAAGGTGATCTGAAATCACATTTTCTATTTAATTAGAGATTTTTAAATAACTACGCTGTCACTTGATGTTTTCTAAGCAAAAACATATATTTAGAATTAACAAGTAATGAATGAATAGAATGAAAGTCAAAACAATGTTGCATTAATGAACAATAAATTTTCCGAAGTTAAAAGCAAAACTCACCTGCCAGTCAGTAATAGTAATCTGGGTGATAGAACTCTTCTGTATGTTTGAAGCAATCTTTTTTTTTTTTCTTAAATATTTTTTAATGCTCATTTTTTTATTCGATAATTTTTTTATTTACATTTCAAGTGATTTCCCCTTTACTAGACCCCCACTCCCCGAAAGTCCCATCAGCCCCCTTCCCTCACCCTGTTTTCCCACCCAACCCTTCCTACTTCCCTGTTCTGGTTTTGCCCTATACTGCTTCACTGAGTCTTTCCAGAACAAGGGTTGCAGAAGAACTCCTCCGTTCTTCTTGTACCTCATTTGATGTATGGATTATGTTTTTGGTATTCCAGTTTTCTAGGTTAATATCCACTTATTAGTGAGTGCATACCATGATTCATCTTTTGAGTCTGGGTTACCTCACTTAGTATGATGTTCTCCAGCTCCATACATTTGCCTAAGAATTTCATGAATTCATTGTTTCTAATGGCTGAATAGTACTCCATTATGGAGATATACCACATTTTTTGCATCCACTCTTTTGGTGAGGGATACGTGGGTTCTTTCCAGCTTCTGGCAATTATAAATAGAGCTGCTGTGAACATAGTGGAACATGTATCCTTATTACATGCTGGGGAGACTTCTGGGTATATGCCAAGGAGTAGTATAGCAGGATCTTCTGGAAGTGAGGTGCACAGTTTTTAGAGGAACCGCCAGACTGATTTCCTGAGTGGTTGTACCAATTTGCAACCCCACCAGCAGTGGAGGAGTGTTCCTCTTTCTCCACACCCTCTCCAACACCTGCTGTCTCCTGAATTTTTAATCTTAGCCATTCTGACAGGTGTAAGGTAAAATCTCAGGGTTGTTTTGATTTGCATTTCCCTAATGACTAATGAAGTTGAGCATTTTTTAAGAAGCTTCTCTGCCATCTGAAGTTCTTCAGGTGAAAATTCTTTGTTTAACTCTGTACTCCATTTTTTAATAGGGTTATTTGGTTTTCTGGAGTCTAACTTCTTGAGTTCTTTATATATATTGGATATTAGCCCTATATCTGATGTAGGATTGGTGAAGATCTTTTCCCAATTTGTTGGTTGCCGATTTGCCCTTTTGATGGTGTCCTTTGCCTTATAGAAACTTTGTAATTTTATGAGGTCCCATTTGTCAATTCTTGATCTTAGAGCATAAGCTATTTGTGTTCTGTTCAGGAACTTTCCCCCTGTACCGATGTCCTCAAGGGTCTTCCCCAGTTTCTTTTCTATTAACTTCAGAGTGTCTGGCTTCATGTGGAGGTCCTTGATCCCTTTGGAGTTGAGCTTAGTACAAGGAGACAAGGATGGATCAATTCGCATTCTTCTGCATGCTGACTTCCAGTTGAACCAGCACCATTTGTTGAAAAGGCTATCTTTTTTCCATTGGATGTTTTCAGCCCCTTTGTTGAGGATCAAGTGGCCATAGGTGTGTGGGTTCATTTCTGGATCTTCAATCCTGTTCCATTGATCTGCCTGCCTGTCACTGTACCAATACCATGCAGTTTTTAACACTATTGCTCTGTAGTATTGCTTGAAGTCAGGGATAATGATACCCCCAGAATTTCTTTTATTGTTGAGAATAGTTTTAGCTATCCTGGGTTTTTTTGTTATTCCAGATGAATTTGAGGATTGCTCTTTCTAAATCTGTGAAGAACTGAGTTGGGATTTTGATGGGTATTGCGTTGAATCTATATATTGCTTTTGGCAAAATGGCCATTTTAACTATATTAATCCTGCCGATCCATGAGCATGGAAGGTTTTTCCATTTTTTGAGGTCTTCTTCCATTTCCTTCTTCATAGTCTTAACATTCTTGTCACACAGATCTTTCACCTATTTGGTAAGAGTCACCCCAAGGTTCTTTATACAGTTTGTGGCTATTGTGAAGGTCATCATTTCCCTAATTTCTTTCTCAGCCTGCTTATCCTTCGAGTATAGGAAGGCTACTGATTTGCTTGAGTTGATTTTATAACCTGCCACTTTGCTGAACTTGTTTATCAGCTATAGGAGTTCTCTAGTGGAGTTTTTTGGGTCACTTAGGTAGACTATCATATCATCTGCTAATAATGATAGTTTGACTAATTCCTTTCCAATTTGTATCCCTTTGAACTCCTTATGTTGTCAAATTGCCTGAGCTAGTACCTCAAGTACAATATTGAAAAGATAAGGAGAAAGGGGGCAGCCCTGTCTAGTCCCTAATTTTAGTGGGATTGCTTCAAGTTTCTCTCCATTTAGTTTGATGGTGGCTACTGGTTTGATGTTTATTGCTTTTACTATGTTTAGGTATGGGCCTTGAACTCCTGTTCTATCCAAGACTTTAAGCATGAAAGGATGCTGAATTTTGTCAAATGCTTTTTCAGCATCCAATGAAATGACCATGTGGTTTTTTTCTTTGAGTTTGTTTATGTAGTGGATTGCATTGATGGATATCCGTATATTGAACCAACCCTGCATCCTTGGGATAAAGCCTACTTGATCATGGTGGATGATCGTTTTGATGTGTTCTTGGATTCGGATGGTAAGAATTTTATTGAGTATTTTTGCATCGATTTTCATGAGGGAAATTGGTCTGAAGTTCTCTTTCTTTGTTGGATCTTTGTGTGGTTTTGGTATCAGAGTAATTGTGGCTTCATAGAAGGAATTAGGTAGTGTTCGTTCTGTTTCTATTTTGTGGAATAGTTTGAAGAGTATGGGTGTTAGGTCTTCTTTGAAGGTCTGATAGAATTCTGCACTGAAACCATTTGGTCCTGTGCTTTTTTTGGTTGGAAGACGTTCTATGACTCCTTCTATTTCTTTAGGGATTATGGGACTGTTTACATGATCTATTTGGTCCTGACTTAATTTTGGTATTTGGTATTTGTCAAGGAAATTGTCCATTTCCTCCAGATTCTTGAGTTGTGTTGAGTATAGGCTTTTGTAGTAGGATCTGATGATTTTTTGGATTTCCTCAGTTTCTGTTGTTATATCCCCCTTTTCTTTTCTAATTTTGTTAATTTGGATACTTTCTCTGTGCCCTTTGGTTAGTCTGGCTTATGGTTTATCTATCTTGTTGATTTTCTCAAAGATCCAGCTCCTGGATTTGTTGATTCTTTGTTTCATTTTGTTTGTTTCCATTTGATTGATTTCAGCCCTGAGTTTGATGATTTCCTGTCTTCTACTCCTCCTGGGTAAATTGGCTTCTTTTTTATCCAGGGCCTGCAGGTGTGTCTTAAAGATGCTAGTGTATGCTCTCTCCATTTTCATTTTGGAGGCACTCAGGGCTATGAGTTTTCCTCTTAGCACTGCTTTCATTGTGTCCCAAAGATTTGGGTATGTTGTGCCTTCATTTTCATTAAATTCTAAATTCATTAAATTCTAAAAAGTCTCTGATTTCTTTCTTTATTTTTTCTTTGGCCAGGATGTCATTGAGTAGAGTATTGTTCAGCCTCCATGTGTATGTAGGCTTTCTGTTGTTTTTGTTGCTATTGAAAACCACTCTTACACCATAATGATCTGATAGGAGGCATGGGATTAGTTCGATCTTCTTGTATTTGTTGAGGTCTGTCTTGTGACCTATTATGGTCGATTTTGGAGAAGGTACCATGAGGTGCTGAGCAAAAGGTATATTCTTTTGCTTATGGGTGAAATGTTCTATAAATATCAGACAAATCCAATTGGTCCAAAGCTTCAATTAGTTTTACTGTGTCCCTATTTAGTTTCTGTTTTCCTGATCGGCCCATTAAGGAGAGTGGAGTGTTGAAGTCCCCCACAATTATTGTGTTAGGTGAAATGTGTGCTTTGAGCTTTAGTAAATTTTTTTTTAAGAATGAGGTTGCCCTTGCATTTGGCGCATAGATGTTCAGAATTGAAAGTTCTTCTTGGTGGATTTTTCTTTTGACCAACAAGAAGTGCCCCTCAGAGTCTCTTTTGATGACTTCAGGTTGAAAGTCAATTTTATCTGATATGGCTACTCTGGCTCATTTCCCGAGACCATTGGCTTGTAAAATTGTCTTCCAGCCTTTTACTCTAAGGTAGTTTTTGTCTTTGACATTTAGGTGTGTTTCCTGTATGCAGCAAAATGTAGGGTCCTGTTTCCTTATCCAGTCTGTTAGTCGATGTCTTTTTATTGGGGAATTGAGTCCATTGATGTTAAGAAATATTAACAAATAGTGATTATTACTTCCTGTCATTTTTGATGTTATTTTTATATTTGAGTGGTTATCTTCTTTTGGGGTTGATGAAGGAAGGTAACTATCTTGCTTTTTCCAGGGTGTAGTTTCCCTCCTTGTATTGGAGTTTAACTCCTATTATTCTTTGCAGAGCTGGGTTTGTGGAAACATATTGTGTAAATTTGGTTTTGTCATGGAATGTCTTGGTTTCTCCATCTATTGTGATTGAGAGTTTTGCTGGGTATAGTAGTCTTGGCTGACATTTGTGTTCTCTTAGAGTCTGCATGAGATCTGCCCAGGATCTTCTAGCTTTCATGGTCTCTGGTGAGAAGTCTGGTGTGATTCTGATAGGTCTTCCTTTATATGTTACTTGGCCCTTTTCTCTTACTGCCTTTAATATTCTTTTTTGTTTAGTGCATTTGGGGTTTTGATTATTATGTGACAGGAGGTATTTCTGCTCAGGTCCAGTTTGTTTGGAGTTCTGTAGGCTTCTTGTATATTCATAGGCATCTCTCTCTTTAAGTTGGGAAAGTTTTCCTCCATAATTTTGTTGAAGATATTTGCTGGCCCTTTCAGTTGTAAATCTTCACTCTCATCTATACCTATAATCCTTAGGTTTGGTCTTTTCATTGTATCCTGGATTTCCTGGATGTTCTGGGATACAAGCTTTTTGCATTTTGCATTTTCTTTGACAGTTGAGTCAATGGTTTCTATGGTATCTTCAGCATCTGAGATTCTTTCTTCCATCTCTTGTATTCTGTTGTTTATATTTGCATCTATGGCCCCTGATTTCTTCTCAAGGTTTTCTATCTCCAAAGTTGTCTCCATTTGTGATTTTTTAGTTGTTTCTACTTCTGTTTTTTGATCCAGGATGGTTTTGCTCAGTTCCATCATTTGTTTGTGTTTTCCTGTACTTCTTTAAGTGATTTTTGTGTTTCCTCTTTCATGACTTCTGCCTCTTGACTCAAGTTCTCTTGCATTTCTTTAAGTTTTTTGTTTGTTTGTTTGTTTGTTTGTTTGTTTTTGTGTGTGTGTGTGTGTGTTTCTTCTTTATTGGCTTCTATCTGTTGAGCCTTATTCTCCTGCATTTCTTTAAGTGATTTTTGTGTTTCCATTATAAGGGTTTCTAGCTTATTCATGTTCCCCTGTATTTCTTTAAGAGATTCATTTATGTCCTTTTTGTGTTCTTCTAGCAGCGTCATGACCAGTGATTTTAAATCCAAATCTTGTTTCTCTGGTGTGTTGGTATAACCAGGATTTGCTGATGTTGGAGAGTTTGGTTCAGATGCTGCGATATTGCCTAGATTTCTGTTAGTAGTGTTCCTGCGTTTGCCCTTTGCCATCTTGTTCTGTGGTGTTAGTTGGTCTTGTTTCTGGCTGGTGTTTGAGCCTCCTCAGGGCCTCTGGGGCTATTTCTGCAACACTGGATGGCTGGGCTTCCCCTGTAGCAGATTGCTGATGTGCTGTCCTCCTCTTGGGTGCCCTTGCAGCCCTAGTGTGCTTTGCCCCAGAGTGTGTCTGTGAACCAGATGGTGCCCGTTTGCTCCTTCAGGGAATGCTGTAGGGTGTATGATGTGGGGACTTTTTCTGAGTGCTGATCATTCTGCTAGGCAGACGATCTCCCTACCAGGTTGGTGCATACAAGGCTAGCCTAGCTGCTCAGGCCCTGAGTCTAGGCAAAAGCCTGGGAGGCAAAGTTCCCCTGGGGCTATGACTGTTAACTGGGTCTGTCAGGTGGCCAGGATGGCAGGCGTGTGCTCTCCCTGAAAGTGCCGGGAGAGTCTGCTGGGCTAACACCCTCCTGTAACGCCCTCCTGATCGGGTTGACACACAGATGGCCCACCGAGCAGCCCAGTTCTTGGGGTCAGTCCAGGGCCTGTTGGGGCCTAGACCCCTGCTATGTTAGCCTTGGGCTATGCCTGTTAGCCTGCTTTGCCTGCTAGAGCTCTCTGGCGTCCTGTAGGAAAAATGGCAGCGCGTGCCAGGCTGGGCAAAAAACTTCCTGGCTGGGTTGGCACCCTCATGGTCCCCTGAACAGCCCAGGGCCTGGGTGCAGGCCAACGCCCGTCGGGCTTAGACCCCCGCGATGTTGGCTTCGGGTTATGTTTGCGTACCTCAGTCTGTCTGATCTCTCTGGAGTCCGAGAACCAAGATGGAGGCGAGTCTCTCGTGACTGGTGGGAGGCAGAGTTCTGAAGTGTCTGAAGGAATCTTGTGGCCAACCTGACACACTCTAGCCAATTGTTTCTTAAGATTTCTGAAAATTTAACAAACGTTAGCTCTAAAGTATTACTCCATATTTTAAAGATGAATAAAACATTGATTCATTTGATTCATTATAGAAACTTACAGAATCTTATTAAGGTGTTCCTTTGTAGTCATTTGTAATAAACAATAATTCACAATGAGATATTACAATGATATTTAAGAGGCCATGCTACCTTCTTCAAATTATTTTACTGATAAAATTCTGAATTTTAATTGGTTATTTTATTTATGTATACTTCAAATATTATTCCCATTTCCAATTTCACCTCCACAAAGCTCCTATCACCTCCCCATCTCCCCTCTCACTACTACAAACTGCTCCCCCACCCACCAACCCACTCCCACCTCAGTGCCCTAGCATTCCTCAATGCTGGGTCATTGAGCCTCCACAGAACCAGAGGACTCCTCTCCCATTAATGCCAGATAAGGCTATCCTCTGCTACATACATAACTGGAGCCATGGATCCCTCCATGTGTACTCTTTGGTGGTTTAGTCCCTGGGAGCTTTGGGGGATCTGGTTGGTTGATATTTTTTCTATGGGGTGCAGACCCCTTCAGGTCCTTCAGTCCTTCCACTAATTCCTCCATTGGGGTCCCCATGCTCAGTCTGATTTGCCTCTGTATTGGTCAGGCTCTGGCACAGCCTCTGAGGGAACTGCTATACCAGCCTCCTGTCTTCAAGAGCTTCTTGGCATCAACATTAGTGTCTGGGCTTTGTGTCTGTAGATGGGATGCATCCATAGGTGGGGCAGTCTCTGAATGGCCTTTCCTTCCAGCTCTGCTCTACTCTTTGCTGCCAGAAAACTAGCAAGTACTATTTTTCTTTTTCTGAAATATAAATTAGAGATTGTTAATTAAATTTGTATTTTCCTTTGATTACATTTTATACTTTTATTTTTTTACAGTCCAGTCATTATCCCCTTCCTGGTCTGCCCTCCCTCATTTCTTATCCCATTCTTCCTTCCTGCTGTCTCCAAGAGGATGTCCCCACCCCTCACCCCTGACCAGGCCTCTCAACTCCCTGGAGCCACAAGTCTTTCCAGGATTAGGCCCATCATCTTCCACTGAGACAAGACCAGGTAGTCTTCTGTTTTTTTTGTGTGTATATGTGTGTGTGTTTGTGTGTGTGTGTGTGTGGTCAAACCAGCTAGTATACGCTGCTTGATTGGTTCAGTGTCTGAGAGATCTCAGGGATCAGGGGTAGATGAGACTACTGCTCTTCCTAGGGATTCACCCTCATCCTTATCTTCATCTATCCTTTCCCTACCTCAAACACAGGAGTTCTGACCTTAGTCCAATGGTTGGGTATAAGTATCTGAGTTTTAATGTTAGAATTCTTATTATTACCATTACTTGTATCTTTCTCATAATCTTTTAGACTTGAAAATTGATTGCAGAGTTTGTATTATGTGAATGTGTTCACTATTTCATTTACATATGAATAATTTTGTTTTATTATGTTATTACTTGTTTAACTATAATGGCAATATAATTAGGCAGGAATGTCTAACCAGTGGATATGTCAAATATCTAAATGATGGACAAAAAGCAACTTATCAAAGGTTCCTTGTAACTCAACTCATAGCATTTGATCAATAATGAGTACAGAGACAACAGACTTTTAGCAGAACTTGCACTGCTTCAAGAAATGTATATAGGAAATACTGGCACGTGCATAGCTCCAAGACCTATCTGCTCCTTACTGGAACAAACGTGAATGCATTCATGTATTCTCTCACATTTATTCTATTTTTCCTGTCCTTTTTATTTCTATTGATTATTTTTGAATTTAAATGAGCATTGTACTTTCTCACTGATATCACTTTCAAATGCATTTTTTAATATTTGTCAAATATTTTCACTATTTCAAATGCTTTAGTGGGATACAAGTATATCTAGACTCATAGCCAACTTGTCTGCTAATAATCAACATCAAAATGGGACAAATTCTCGAAAGAATGACAATATGTGCTACAATTTTTTGAGTTTGAGATTCTTAAAAACCAAAACCAGTTTACATGTTTCTAATACACATGTCATAGACTAAACAGTCCTGGTCTTAAATGGAAGAATGTAAGGCATTATAAGAAAAAAACAAAGGAAACTGTGAATAAAACCAGTTAGCAAATGCCAAATCTGTAGCTACACATCTAACACCAGGGCACAAAGTGGTTTGGATAATTTCTGCTCTCTCTTCTACCTAAAGCTTATATTTTGACCTTGCTCTATTCTCAGCATTTGCCTTGTACTTCATGGTTCTGGGAATGCCAATATCATTGAAAACACACTGAGATTTAGATTTAATTGTTTCACACAGTTCCTATCAGGGTCTTCTTGTTGATACATTGGTATTTAAATACATTGCTGTTTTCCATTCTCATTCAGATTCATGTGTCCCTCACTCCTTCCTTGTTATTTAGCTTCTTTGGGTGTGTGGATTATAGTATGGTCACATTTTACTTTTTGGCTGATATCTGATTCTTATAAGCTGAGTACAAACACTGTTTCTTTTTTGGGGGGTCAGACTTTCCTTTCTCAGGATGTCTTGTCTAGTTTCATCAACTTGCCTGTAAATTTCATGATGTCATTGTTTTTAATAGCTGTGTACATTGTGTAAATATATCACATTTTTTTTGTTTATTCGTTGGTTGATGGTCATCTAGGTGTTTCCAATTTTAGGTATGAATAAAGCTGCTATGAAATTGTCCTTATGGTAGAATGGAGGGGCCTTTGAATATATACCCAGAAATGATATATGTGGTTCTTGAGGTAAGTTTATTCTCAATTTTCTAAGACGCCATCATATTTATTCCTATACTGCCTTTATAATTTGTACTTCCATTAGCAATGGAGGAGTGTTCTCTTGACAGCATGAGCTGTCTCTTTTATTTTTGATCTTCACCATTCTGATAGGTATAAGATAAAACCTCAAAGTCATTTTGATTTCCATTTCCCTGGTGGCTAAGTATATTGAAAATTACTTCTCTTTAAGTGTTTCTTGGCCATGAGAAATTGTTCTATTGAACATTTTCTGTTTAGATTTGTTTCCTAGTTTTTCTACTGGATTATTTGGTTTGTGGATTTCCTGTTTCTTGAGTATATTATATATCTTGATAAAAGCCTTATGTTTGATGTGAGAATCGTTTTCCATTCTGTAGGCTGCTGTTTTGCCCTTTTGATAGACCACTTTACCTTACAGAAACATTTCAATTTCATGAAGTCCCATTTATTAATTGTTGATATTAGTGCCTATGTAATTGTTTTTCTGTTTACAAAGTTGTCTCTTGTGCAGCTCCTGACAAAGAAGGACACTTTTCAAAAGCATTCTTAGTGTTCATTCTTTTTTAAAAAAATATTTTGCATCTTCACAACATGGAGGCTTCCACCTGTGCAGTCTTCCCCTTAAGGTGCTAGGTTTCACTTTAATAGAAGGAATCTCTTTAATAATCCCAGCTTCTTTCAAAGCTTTCTTATCCATAAAGCAAAACTTTATCAAACTTTTTTTCTGAAAAAACAAAACATTTTAATATCCTTTGTTTTTATATTTTGTTCTTTTTCACTCTAAACTTGTGTGAGAAATAAACAGGACCCCTCCACTATTCCATTCCATAGCCTGAATGCTATCTTGTCTTGAAATTTCCCCATCCAAATGAAGAGGAAGAAGAAGAAGAAGAAGAAGAAGAAGAAGAAGAAGAAGAAGAAGAAGAAGAAGAAGAAGAAGAAGAAGAAGAAGGAGGAGGAGGAGGAGGAGGAGGAGGAGGAGGAGGAGGAGGAGGAGGAGGAGGAGGAGGAGGAGGAGGAGGAGAAGGAGGAGGAAGAGGAGGAGGAGGAGGAGGAGGAGGAGGAGGAGGAGGAGGAGGAAAGAAGGAGGAGGAGGAGGAGGAGGAAAGAAGGAGGAGGAGGAGGAGGAGGAGGAGGAGGAGGAGGAGGAGGAGGAGGAGGAGGAGGAAAGAAGGAGGAGGAGGAGGAGGAGGAGGAGGAGGAGGAGGGGAGGGGGAAGGGGAAGGGGGAGAGGAAGGAGGAGAGGGAGGGGGAGGAGGAGGGAAAAGAAGGCAGAGAGAGGGAAACAAAGAAACAAAGAAAGAATTCTATCTACATTAGACTCACCAAAGTTAGTTCTCAGGCCACATGCATTTTGCATGTGGATTTTTTTTCAAAGTCTACTAAGAACACCCCCTTATACACACAGCTCCCAGTAGACTTATTATTCTCCTCTGAACCATCTTGAGCTGGGCCTATACTTTCTGTATTTCTCTCAGTATTCTTATCTTCTAAGCTTTCACTAGAAACTGCTGTTAAGCTGTCATTGCAATATTCAAGAGCTTTTACAGTCTAAAGTTCCAAATTCTTTCACAGTTTTTCCTTTAAAGCAATTGTCAAAGAATGAAAATTACATGGCCATATTTATCAAAGCTATGGCCCTAACTACAAAAATAAGTCAAGTTATTCTACTTTATTAGACATTTTAGGTGTAGATGTCAAAGCATGCACATATTCTGCTCTAATCTATTTGATCAGAAACTTTTGTTTTCAGTAAATTCAGTCCACTAAGAAAATAATTATTTTACCAAATTCAATTTTTATATTATTTGTTTCTCCATTTCCTATATGATAGTGTCTTCTTTTTCTAAACTGTGATTTCCTTTCTGTTTCCAAAATAATGATGCTTTTACTCACAGACATATATTTTATTTATTGTTAATCAAAATATCAAGTATCATATGAATTAAATGTAGTGAATTTCACTAATTTTTATGCATTCTCTGAAGATGGGCTTGTATGTCTTTTCCTCTGTTTGTAGACAGTGATTGCAGTTATTCCTCTTGTTCAGCAAAATATTAATTATTCCCATGGGTATACGGAAATGATTTCAAAAACTATAAAATTTTAAATAAAGTGTTATTATGTGTATATGTTTCTTTTATTTTCATTATAATTGTATCAAGTGTTTGTGCACAGAAATAGGTGCCTCATTCAATAAATGTATGACTGTCACAGGCCTGCATGATACTGGTCATTATACAAATGCACTATCAATTAAATATACA
Source organism: Apodemus sylvaticus (assembly GCF_947179515.1). Taxonomy (NCBI): domain Eukaryota; kingdom Metazoa; phylum Chordata; class Mammalia; order Rodentia; family Muridae; genus Apodemus; species Apodemus sylvaticus. The sequence goes on from NC_067479.1 coordinate 44,802,610, forward strand.
GACTTCAATAAATTAGTTTAAAATAGCCACCCAAAAATCTATTTGCCTCCATATTGATTTTATAACATACTTATTTATTTTTATGGCTATGTTATGGCAGATAACATTTGAGTCATGTGACTGTTTAATGTAATTCATCTTTGTAGTGGATTGTATAATAATGTGTTAAGAACATTTTATTTAAAATGTACAACATGAAGTAAGACTATTAAATGTTTTTGTTATGATGAATGAACTTGGATTTTTGCTTTTGTTAAATGACCTAAATATTTGTCTTAACCTTCCGCTTTAAGGATTTTTAAAGGCTTCACTTTTTCAACGAAGAAATGGAAAAAGCAAAACAGCAATGAAGCCTGATCATTAACCTGAGTCAGTGACAAGACATCTGCTCTAAGTTCAGAATTTACCCAAGGAAAAGATGTCAATAAGTAGTGATGAGTTCCACGGAGTGGGTGCAAAGCAGCAAATAGAACAATCACTCAAAATGACACATCTCAAACTCAAAGAAACAAGAGATGCATGTCAACCGGCAGCTAACAACTTGTAGAAAATGGACTTTTAAACTCCTGAAAGTACTTTGTCCACAGACAATCCTCACTACAACACAACAACAGGGATTTAGCGGTGCTGCAACAAAAGATGGACTCAGGGGACACAGTCAGAGACTTCATAGCAAATAATAAACCAAGCTTTTCTACTACTTGTGCCCTTATATTATTAGATTAAGCAAATTGATAGTTGATAAAATACAAAAAATATGAGAAAAATAAAGCATATTCATTAGATAATAAGTACAAATGCTTAAAGAAAATTCCCTCTAATTTTTATTGAACAAGTGATGTCAATCATGATGCTCCACATTTTAATAATACTTTGCATTTAATATATTTATTAAGCAAATTGTGAATAGTTTTAATTATATGATAGAGTATGTAACATCCAAACTCCAGGTGTCAAAAATAAGAATGAAAGAGACAGGATGTCAGTCCTATGCCTACTCTTAGATGCAGTGGATATTTAAATGGGTTACAGTGTAGGGTGTGAAGCAATGATTAATAAACAAGAGCTCAGCCACTGCAGGCAATAGCACACGAAGAAAGGTGATCCTGGGCTCTACATGAGCCCAGAAAGCCATGGAAAGCAAGCCAGTAAACAGTATTACCCCACATGGTCTCTGCTTCATTTTCTGATGTCACGTGCCTGACATGGGTTTCTGTCAGGACAATCCTCAGTTAAAGACTGTGACCTGAGATACTTAAGCCAAAATAAACCTGTTCCTCCCTCAGTTCCTTTGATCAAAATGTTTATCATCACAGTAATAGAAATAAAATTGAGTTTTCTACAGTGTATTTTGGCAGGAAATTGATAGTTTTAAGTCTTCTAGAAATAAAATGCATTTTTTATGTATGGAGTCAAATTAGGAGGAAATTTGTGTCTTACTCAATTTTACAAACTATATATGTTTTCCTAAATTATGTATATGAGATAACGACTATAGTACTTTTCTTTATGTATGAATCTGTTCTCCAAGAACTACATGTTAAGAATACATTTTTTTTCTTTCTATCTTTAACCTAAATGACAGGGGAATTTCAGATTTGTCTTAGATACAAATAAAAACTTTCTCAGCTAACTGTAAATCATTTACCCTAGTCAAGTGCAGGAAACCATAGCGATCTGTAATGTCATCATCCAGAGAGATTCAAATTTCATTTAGCATTCCTAATTTCTTTGAAACAGAAACTATTTCATGATGAATTTTGACGCTAAAAGAGAAAAAAAGGTCTCATTGAAATGAGACTTTATTTTAGTTTACTTTCTATGTTTATATGAAGTAAATTGTTACAATTTCTCATGAGAAAAAATAAAGAAATCTGATATGAAATTTAAAGTGCTGATTTCTAGAGACATGACTCAGTTCTTAAGCTGAATTGATGTGCTTGCCGAGTACCTAGACCCCATTGACGTCTCCCATATTTCAAGTTCATGTCTGCCAATAATTTCAATTCCAGTCGATGTGGAACTTTCTTCTGTTTTCTGTGAGCAACAGTCATACACGTATATCTATGCAAATACGCATAACATCATGAATAAACACATCATCAAAAAGATCCAAGAGATAATGTTTCTTTCTTCAAATGTTTCAATAGGTTTTAGAATTTCAACAAATTTCAACCATTGAGTTGTCTTTTTGACTTTGAATGTCTACACCACTCTTTAATATAAATACATGAAAGCAATATAAGTAAAGTTCACTAAATTTGGATTCCAAACTTTCATTCAGCATAAGTTTAAAAAGCTTGCTTTTGAGAGAAAACTGAATGATGTATGATTTTAAAATTTAAAACGAAAATATAAACTAAAATAAACATTGAAAATGAAGGAAATAGTGTAAGCTTTCAGTTACATAAGTTTATACCTAACATGAAAATAGCATCTACAAGAGGATATACCCAGAAGGATTGAAGTTCAATAGTCTTATTTTGACATGTTAGATCTCTCTTAACTAAAATAATAAAGGAACTATGTGAACCCAGGTACTTAAGCATGAAGAACAGTTAATATGAATTCTAACACAAATGAAATTACCCCTGATGAATGCAAGTATTTTGATTATTGATTACTAACTAGATAAGAAGAAAGATGATAGATGGCTATATAGATGACTATTGTAGAAGACAAATATAGTCTTTCTCAGAAAAGATATTTGTTTTAGTGATGGTTATAAAGCATGTACTTATTTCTTAAATAATGACTTAGGGTTAAAATACAGATTATGTATATGGTCAATATTTGCATAAATATATGTGTATATGTATGTATTTCTATATGGTCTTGACTGGTTTTCTTTATTGATTTTGATGCCTTTTATTGGTAAAGAATCCTCACTGTGCTCAACTGATTAATTCATTTTTTTCTGACAGTTCACACAAATAGTGATAAACTTATCTGATGTTTGCTGCATTCTTTTGTTACTGTGACACTTTCACAATAAATTGAGTTCTATTTTCTAAGATGAAGATTTGAGTGGTCTGGTGTTTAGGGTATTTTCTGTTATGTTATACAATATTAAGTCCAAAGTCATCCACTGTAGGGACAGTGTGTTATAAATCCTGTTGCTATTATGAATCCAGGGATTTGTCTCCATGGACACTGAGCTGATATAACACTCAGGGCTTCATACCCTAACATTGACACAGAGGACTGGAGAATGCAGGCAGTATTTATATTTAAAATGAAATCACTATAAATAAGCAAGTGATACATGCTTTATATAAAGAAATACCATCTCACTTTTCTTTGTAGCAGCTCTTTAAAGGAATTATTAAGATATGCTGCATTCCACAATTAAGAAACACAATTATGATTCTATCAGCATGTTTATATGTTAATACATTTGGTACTGTGCTATCCAAACAAATGATAATAAATTAGTATGCCTATCAAAGGATGAATAATATCAGCTATCACATTCTAGGATAAAATGGAAACTTATAGAATAAGGAATCCCATTAATTTTTTTTATATTTAACATAAAGGAACAGACTGTCAATTTGCTTTAAATAAATATTCAAAACCTAAAACCTTAATATGGGAATAGTGAGAACATTTCATTCCAGTTCCATATAAGTAACATAAAATGAGCTTTCTAAAGTTGGCTACTATGAAAATTTTCAGTGATTTGTGTGTATGTATGTGTGTGTGTGTGAGAGAGAGAGGGGGGGGGAGAGAGGGGAGAGGGAGAGAAGCTCTTGTTCTTGGGAATCTTATTCTTCTACCATCCCATTTATCTGTTGGTCTAAAATATCCCTGTAAATTTGCTTATATGTGGCATATGGTTTTAATCCATCAGTGGGAGATTGGCATTTGCTTTTGATTTTCCCCTGAATTTCAATAAAGTAACAAATTACTTACTAATGATATGAAATAATTATTGCTTGATTGCTAATTAATCATGCATGTGTTACTATAGCAATCATGCTTAACTTCTAATAAAATATGGTAATGTTTATAAAGATCCTTATGTGATGCTCAGAATTTAATAAATAGGCAATAACATTTAATTATGTGCAACATAACAATCACAGGGAAATCTTTGGAAAGAAAATCTCTTTAATGATGGTTCATCCACAACTCTCCTAACTAAATATTACAAATACCTGTAACTATGACCATTCTAATACTTCTCCAACACACAGCTTAATTTCTGACCTAGCCTTGTTCTTTCTGAGTGACTTATACAAGAAAGGAATCTTGAGCCCCTGGAAAAAGTTTAGATCTGGAATAAATGCTCCATTTGAGTCTTCCAAGAAATCTATCCTGTGCAGAGTAATGCTTCTGTTTCTCACCAATAAAATCGTGTGCTGCATCAGAAGCAGATACCCTCAAAAGAACAAAACCTTTCCTAATATGACCAAGGGGAAAAAAGGAAGTTTTGAAGTTTCTTTACTTTTAAATGTGAACAAGTATTGATATTTATGTCTGAGATTCAAGCAAAATTTGAAACAGAAGTAATCATATGTGACAAAGTAAAGTGAAAATCTGTTGTCTTCCTATTTTCAGCTCAAGTAGCTGAAGAACATACTGGAAATTTTCATGTTGTAGTAGTGGTGGACACATTTAGAGATAGGTTTCTAACTAAATTACCAGAAATCATCTGTTGCTGGATTTAAAAACTGAACTATGAAGCCCAGTAGGCTTATGGCATAAGCTTACTCTTAAACCACAGTAAAAATATTTGGTAATATTTAGCAAGAAAATACATTTACTAGATGATTCTTGTGGCTGATGCTGGCATTAACATATTAATCAAAGTATCTTCATTTTTGTATCCTGATTTTCATTATGATGTTAATGCTAGTGTCAGCCACAATAGTTAAATTAGTGTTGTTAAAATTACAAGTAGATAATTTATATGTGGATATATATATATATATATATATATATATATATATATATATATATATCTTAATTTGAGAAGTCATATTGCTCTATCATTTGCTCTATTTAATGTGTGATAAATTTGACAAAAGACATAGCTGATATGAGATATATAATCTATGATAATGTGACACCTTCGAATCTTAAATAATATATTACTTAAATTTCTATTTAGTTTGTAGTTAAGATTAAGAATTAATTTTAGTGACTGTATATTGGACCCAAGAGTAATTTATGTCTGTTTTTATTTTGGAAAATATATTCTCCATTGTAGCATTCGCAGATAAGAAACAGGATACAGTTATCTATGCACATTTCCAAGAATCAATAATTATCTGGTCAATGTATTTAGCACACAGGATTAGACAATGCCTTAATTAGCATCTTCTTAGTTCAATGTGTTACACATAATACATGATTTTTCCTTATATCATCAAGTATGTCGGTTAAACAAAAATTAAAAGGAGACCTTGAAGAGATGAGGTAAAAGTAAATTAATAAAAAAGATAACAACTATAAAGTGCAATTTGACAAGAGCTATACAACTGTAAAATCTCTTTCTACAACAGCAGCACATAATAGAAATGTGAGTTAACTTGCTGTTAAATCTGCTAAGGAAGAGACCAGAGGTGTTTAAGAAGTCATACTCTCATAGTCTAAGCTTGTAATCCTTGGTTTCAATGTAGACAAATTTGTATAATATGATTTTATCATATAAAAATTGTGTTACATGTCACATGTGGTATGTTACAATTAGATAGTTGAATGGAACACCATAGACTTGAAAAAACTAAAATAAATGAAAGGTTTTAACTTTCAAGTTGTGTGAGCAAAAATGGGACTCATTGATGATTAGTTTAAAACTCAGATAGTCAGAAGGGTTCTGGATAACTTACACTTCAAAGTGTGATCTATTTCCAGTATCTTGTGATGAAGAGGGCTGTAACAAGTTAGAAGACATATTAATAAAAGAGAAATTTGGGTAACAGACCCAGAAAGATAAAGATGGAATGTATTCCCTTACATTGGGACATTCAGTTAATAATAACTAAACTATATTTCATAGACCCAGAGAAGTTAGGTAAAGAAGAAGGGTATAGGAGTGAAGTTGGGATCTCTCTGAGAGAAAGAAATAAAATAGATTTTTAGGGATGGACTGAGGACAGGTTGGGTTTGGGTATAAAGTGATGAAAGAGAAGGCTAGATATGAGGGTGGGACATATTTGAGGGAAGATATGTAAACATAGTGGAAATTTCCTGGACTCTATTAATGTGATCATAATAAGGATTCCTGGCACAAAGTCTCAACTGGCCATCTCTTCAGTTGAGTTGTTGACTAAAAGGATCCCCTGGAAATCTCCAATCAACCAAGACTGTATGCTAAGACAAAGTTTGCTCTCTGAAAACTACCAGGGTAAAATAGCCAGCTCCAACTCTGTTTTAATGAGTTGTGTCTGTGTTGTTTTTGCCAAGGAGGTGCTTCTAACAATGTTCAGAGAGCAGGCTTTTGTCTGTGAAGTTTATCGTGTACCATATGCCAAGATAGCAGATACACCAGCTTTTGGGTGATTCTCCTATCTTTGCCTCGGCTCCCTCCATAAGAGTTCTGGGATTACAAATGAGTGCCACTTCATCCTGGTTTTGGGGTGATTTTCAGACATCAAACAGTTTTTAGGCTTAGATGAAAAAAATTTTTAACTTCTAAGATATCTTTTCCAGTGTTTGTTTTCATGGTAGGGAATTTTAAAGGATGTGAAAAAATATTAAAATTAAAAATTTATCACTATTTTCTAAAAAAAAAAGACCTCAAATTTCATATTTTATTATCTCTATACACGTCCTAGGAACTCTAGCAAATACCTGAAGTGATTGGTTAAGAACGTTCTCTAAGGCAGGATAAATTTCGGATTGACAATTTTGTGGCCCTATCACTCCTTTGGGGTTCCTGCCTGGCTACAGGAGGTGTCCTTTTCAGCTTCCATATCCCCACTGCTGTGATACCCAGATAAGCTTACCTCACTGATTTGGGGGCTCGCCCCTTGTGTCTGATCTCTGGCATGTCTGCACGATGCCCTCCATGCACCCCACTCACCACCTGCAGATTTTCACTCATTCTCATGCCCCTCTGGTCAAGTCCCCTGTCCCTCCACACACATGATCCTGACCAACCCCATCCCCTACCCATCTACTCTCTCACCCAGTTCCCTCCCTCCAGTTGCCTTCTATGACTCTTTTATTCACACTCTGAGTTGGATTTAAGCATCCTTTTTGAGCTTCTTTCAGTCTGTGGAATGTAGCACAGGTATCCTGTATTTTACAGCTAATATCCACTTGTGAGTGAGTACATACCATGCATATCCTTTTTGTGTCTGGGTTACCTAAGTCAGGATGATATTCTCAAGTTCCATCCATTTGCCTGAGTAATGCATGATGTCTTTGTCTTTAATAGCTGAATAGTATTCTACAGTATAGATGTACCACATTATAACTCTTCAATTGACAAAATCTAGGTTGTTTCCAATTTCTGACTGTGATGAATAAAGCAACTATGAATATAGATGAGGAAGTGTTTCTGTGATATAGTGGGGAATCTCTTGGATTTATGCCCGGAGTAGTAAAGCTGAGTCTTGAGGTAGAATTTGGGGAAGAAATTGCAGGTACTGAAAGGGATAGGAACTCCACAGGAAGACCAACAGATTTAACTAACTGGGATCCTTTGGGGGCTCTCAGGGATTGAACTACCAAAGAAACCTAACCAACCAAAGAGCATACACTGTCTTGACCAACCCTACACTATTATCCTTGTGCATATATGCAGCAGATGTGCAGCTTGATCTTCATGTAAGTCCTATACAACTGGAGCAGATGCTATCTGTAAAGTGCTTACCTGTATTTGGAATCTGTTCCCCTAGCAAGGGTGTCTTGTCTGGCCTCAAGAGGAAAAGAAGCACCTAAAACGAGACTCGATTTGACAGTGTGATGGCATATCTAGGAGGGGCCTCCATTCTCTCAGGGGAGAAGAAGATAGGGAGAGGAGAAGGAGCTGTATGAGGGGCTTGAAGGGGGCAGCAATCAGGATGTAAAGCAAAAAACGCATACTCTGGAAATCTGTTTTATATGCAACCCTCCATGGTGGCTCACAAGCATCTATAATCCAGTTTAGTGAATCTGAGATTTTGAGCTCCTTGAGTATTTGGCCTGTATATCTGGAGCACACATGAAGCCATGTACATAAAATAAAATAAATGAATCTTTGAAAATTAACTAAATCACCTTTAAACATTTGATGACCTAGAAAACTTTAAATAAGTTTCTTTAGGTAAAAGTGTCTGCTTTAAGTCATACTCCCTTATTTGTGATTCAATTAGGATTCATTAAATAGTTTTGATAAATATAAATGAAATTTGAAAATGTAAATATATTGAAAATTTTAAAAGGTGGTTCATAGAAATTTCTTATTTTCTTAATATTCTTTCTATGAGGAAAATTTGACTGGCTTATTTTTTATTTTTTTACTTGTAATTGTCATTTAGTTCAATAAAAGGCATTTTTACTAGCTTATAAAATTAAACATTTAAACAATATTGTATAATTATTGAAAGAAATAAAGACAAAATTGCAATAAAATGATGCTTTCTACAATTTTTAATAGTCACTTCAGCATCTTAGAAATTAATTTATAAACTTATTTACGCTTTCTTTCATTTGTATTTTCAATTAACAACTTTTGAAAATACTCACTATGGGAGTAGTAGGATTTGTACTGAAGTTTTAGAGTATATACATTATTTCTTTTGCCTAATATTTGTTAAAAAATATTATTTTGTAATTTTGTACTTTGTATACACATATATTTAACAATTGCACTCAAAATATATTTTCTTAATCATAGCTAACTGTGATATGACTTGTATACATTCTTCTAAATATAACTGATATTAAACATTTCTGAATATAATACTAGTATTTTATGCTTGCAGCCACTATAGTGGTTTCCTACCTACAACAAGAGAAGAAGGTGAATTCTGTGGTCACTGCTCTTTATCTGCTTTACTTCAGAATCATTATTTGAATTTTTTCTATTAGAGGACTCCTACAGCTGATAAAAAAATTCATCAAAGTGGGTGGATATAAAATTAACTGAAACAAATAAGTAGCTTTCCATTATACAAAAGATAAATGTATTGACAAAGAAATTATGGAAACAACGGCCTTCAAAATAGCCATAAATAATATAAAATATCTTGGGGTAATTATAACTACAAGATAAATATCTGTGTTACAAGTTTCTGAAGAAATCAAAGATCTCAGAAGATGGAAAGATACCCCATGCTCATATATTATTGGGCATAACCTAATATAAATGGCCATCTTACCAAAAGCAATCTACAGACTCAATACAATCCCCATCAAAATTCTAAGACAAATATTCACAGACATTGATAGAGCTCTTCTCAACTTCATATGGAAAAACAACAAACTTGGGACATTAAAAACAGTTCTCAACAATAAAAGAACTTTTGGGGAATCACCATTCCTGACTTCAAGCTTTACTACAAAGCAGTAGGATAAATACCACATGAAATTGGTATGGAGACAGACAGGTCAATCAGTGAAGTAGACCTGAAGACTAAGAAATAAAGCCATACACCTATGGACACTTTATCTTTGAAAAAGAAGCCAGTTTATACAGTGGAAGAAAGACAGCATCTTCAACAAATGGTGCTCGTCTAAATGGAGGTCTGCATGTAAAGAATGCAAACTGATACATATTTATCACCTTTCACACAGCTGAAGTCCAAGTAGATCAAGTGTTTTAAAATAAACAAGAGATACTAAATCTAATAGAAGAGAAAGTGATAAATAGCCTTGAATATATTGTCACAAGGGAAAATTTTTTGAACAGAACACCAATGGATTTGGCTCTAAGATCAACTATACACAATGGGATCTCATAAAGTTGAAAAGGTTCTATGAGGCAAAGAACACTGCCAACAGGCCCAAACAGCAACCTAGAGATTGGGAAAAGTCTTTACCAATTTTATATCTGATAGAGGGCTAATATATATATATATATATATATATATATATATATATATATATATATATATTATATATATAATTAACTGAAGAAGTTAGATGCCAGAGAATCAATTGACCCTATTAAAATGGGGTACAAAACTAAACAAAGAGTAGTTGACAACAGATGCTGCCAAGGATGTGGAGAAAGAGGAACACTCCTCCATTGCTGGTGGGATTGACAGCTGGTAAGACTACTCTGGAAATCAGTCTTGTGCTTCCTCAGAAAATTGGAAATAGTTTTCCCTGAGGACTCAGGTATACCATTCCTGGTCATGTACCCAACATATGCTCTAACATATAACAAGAACACATGCTCCACTCTGTGTGTGGAACCTTATTTATAATAGCCAGAAGCTGGAAAGAAACCAGATTTCCATCACCAGAGGAATATGTACAGAAAATGGACATTTACACAATGGAATACTACTCAGCTATTAAAAACAATGACTTCATGAAATTCTCAGGCAAATTGATAGATCTAGAAAATATTATCCCATGTGAGGTAACCAAATCGTAAAAAACACAGATGGTATGTACTCATTGATAAGTATGTATTAGGCTAAAAGCTCAGAATACTGACCATACAACTCATAGACCATATGAAGCTCAAGAAGGAAGACAAAAATATGTATCTTTCAGTCCTACTTAGGAGGAACAAAATAATCACAGGAGGTAGAAGGATAGAGGACTATAAGGGAGAGAGAGGTGCCAGAAAAGGGATATAAGATCAGGTGTGGGAGGAGACAGGGGAGAAGTACAGAGTGTCAGGAAATTGAACAGAGGTGTGTAGCAGTATGGGGTGGGGAATTGGGGTAGCTACTAGAAAGTGCCAAATGTCAGGAAAGCAAGAGGCTCCCAAGACCTGACACGGACAGCATTAGCTGAGATACCCAACATAGGGCAGAGAGAACCTATAGAGACTAAATACAGATACTAGGCATTGACCCCAATTGAGGGATGGGGCAACCTACCCATCTCAAAAATATTAAGCCAGAATTTCTCCTGTATAATGGAAATGCAGGGACAAAAATTGGAGCAGAATCTGAAGCAATGGCATTCCAGAAACTTCCCCACTTAGGTATCCATCTCATGTACAGACATCAAACCCAGACACTGTTTCTGATACCAAGAAATGCTTGCTGACAGGGGCCTGGTATAGTTGTCCCTTGAGAGGCTTTGCCAGAGCTTGACCAATACAGATGTGGATGCTAGCAACCAACCACTGGACTGAACACAGGAATCCCAATGAAGAAGTTATGGGAAAGACTGAAGGAGCTGAAAAGGTTTGCAACTCCATAGGAAGAACAATATCAACCAACCAGACCCCCCTCCTCACCCCAGAGCTCCATGGAGGAAACCTTGGTTCCAGCTGCATATGTAGCAGAACATTGCCTTATCTGGCATCAATAGGAGGGGATACCCTTGGCTTGATGCCCCAAAATAGGGGAATGCTAGGGCTGTGAGGACGGAATGGGTGGGGGAGTGGAGGGGAGCAGCCTCAAAGAAACAGGGAGCAGGGGAACAGGATAGGGGGTTTGCAGAGGGGTAACACGGAAGGGGGATAATATTTGAAATGTAAACAAATAAAATAACCAATAAAAAGAATAAAAAATGTATAGAGGTCAACAGAGAATTCTCAGCAGAGGCATATCAAATGGCCAAGAAGCACTTTAGGAAATATTTAATATCCTTAGCTATTAGGGTAATGCAAATCAAAATGCCCCTGAGATACCACCATATATCAATCTGAACAGCTAAGATAAAAACTCAAGGAACAACACATGCTGGCAAGTTTGTGGAGAAAGGGGAACACTCCTCCATAGTTGGTATGATTTCAAACTTATACAATCACTGTAGAAATCAATCTGAAATTTCCTTAGAAAATTGCAAATAGTTCTACCTGAAGTCCCAATTATAGTGCTTCTGGGCATATACCCAGAAGATCTTCCATAATACCAGAAGCATACATCCTCTAGTATGTTTCTAGAAGCCTTATTCATATTTGAAATATTTAATTTGCTGATTTGTTTGTATTTCATTTGTCCATAGTTGGCACTATTTTGGTTTTAAATATTTTTAAAAATTCATTTATTTTATTTTATGTGTATTGATATTTTGTTTGCATTTATGTCTGTGAAACATACATAAGTTGGAACTGAGCCTAGAAAAAGATATGAGATACACTATTGTTTGGGTTCTGGGAATTGAACCCAGAATCTCTCTAAGAACACTGAATGTTTTTGATGGCTAAGTTATGGTTCCAGCCTTATGATTATTTCTAAATCAATTATATGTATAGAAAATGTGCATATGATTTTAAGCATTTATGGAATGCCATATGATTTTCTGATCAATCATTACACATTTTCCATATGAGTAAAGATATGGTCTTCTGAAGCATTTACAATTCCTTTGTCATGAAAACATTTGATACTCTTTCATCCACCTTTTTGCAAAAATTAAGTTTTATTATCTACTGACACACACTATAGAAGCACATGAGAAGCACACACATTGCAAATTGAAGTTTGACATGTTATTTTGTTTTATATTTACTTTTCTATCACAAACCATAAGATTATTATAGAACTGTATTGTCTATGGTCAAAAATATATGCTAATTAAGTTCTTTTATTTTCATTTTACATTGTTTCACAGTCTATCAGTTTACTATAAGGATCAAATTCAGGATTTGTAATCACATCTTATACTGGTATCTTAGGAAAGAAACCAGAAAAACATTCAAGTACCTTTCACTAAGAAGTCACTAATTCTGTGATAGACATTATACCAGAATGCTGTCATTGCAATAGTACAGTTGTGAAATTAGCCAAGTTTCATGGTTGATTTTTCTATTGGGTTCCTTAGCAGTATGTAGAAAATGTATCTGTTGCTCATCAGTTTCGTTTTGTAGCACAACTTCTCAAAGACATTGATTTCATTTCATCACCTGGAAAAGGTGGTTTTGTCTCTTGAAAGCCATCTCTGCTCTGATGGTGTATAGGTCCTTCCAGCTCTGTTTGAATCCTACTTTTGTTATATCCACTTTTCTCTTGAGTCTGTATCTCTCTGGTACTCTGATTTGTCCTTAGGTTTTGTGTTCATTTCTTTGTTGCCTCCTGTATACCACATAAGGGCATCGATGTTTTTGATGGTAGAGAAACAACATTATTTGATACATTTCCCAAGGATAGTGAATGGTTTTGATGCTACATATACAGAAACAATATACTGTGGAGGGTACAATTTGCTGTGATTATGCAGAGAATGCGAAGCATATTAAAATACAAAATGAAAGGAATTAACAATGGTGAGAATAACAAAAACACATGAGAATAAATTAAGCATCCTTGTTATGAGATTTAATTCTGCAGATTTTTATCTTCATATTCCTTCAGTGCTGGTATTACGTAACAGTGCTCAATGCCTATTATTGATGCATTGTAACATGACTGAGATATTGAGTATCTAAGCAAAAATGTTAAGGTAGTTGTCATTCTTATTTTTTATGAGCTTTACTTAAGAAGATAATCTATCTTCTGTTTGACTTGTAAAATTTTAAGGCATACACACATATACTCACATGAAAATTTATTTTACATAGAATTTGTTAGTCTGATCAGGAAAATTACTATCATCTTGGACAGTACACACACACACACACACACAAACACACACACACAAATCTCAATATCCACTTTTGATCTTAGCCTCTGTAATTTTGTTGGTAACACCAAAAGAACTATTTATGTATTCTAAATAGCAATCCCTTTTTGCTATTTGATACCCACAGTTGTGTTTTCTACATTTTAATTTCTCAGAAATTATAAAATTTCTCTTCTATTACTTTTGAACTCCAAGGTACTCTAAAATACAGAAAAGTAAAAAATATACAGAAGAGGTTTGATTAATTTTTAAAAGAAAAGAAATTATATTGAAGAGGATAATACAGAAGAAATATAGTTAAACATATTTGTTGAAGTTTAACAAGAAATCAAACACCCAACAATTGAAGCAGGTACTTTTAAACATGATACACACAGGAAACTGATTTCTGCAGTAAGAAGTTCCTTTGCTTTATTCCAAGTGGGTAAAAATGATAGCCTGTAAGAATGTGTTATCTGTACACTTACCCATTCACATATATAATGAAAAATAAAACATAACAATATAACAGATTAGAATACAGACCAACTGAATAAATAATTGTTAAATGTTACATGGAGGGATCCATGGCTCCAGATACATTTGTAGCAGAGGATAGACTTATCTGATATTAATGGGAGGGGAGGGAGGCTTGATGCCTCAATTTAGGGGGATGCTAGAGCTGTAAGGCAGGGGTGGTTGAGTGGGTGGAGGAGTACCTTAAAAAAAGAAAGGTGGCAGAGGGGTTGTTCTGGAGGGGTAACCTAGAAGGGGGATATCATTTAAAATGTAAATGAATAAAATGATTAATATAAACTATGGTATTAATATAGTAATGAAAGAACAGTTCATTGTTTCCCAGAGGCAAAAAGAAACCTAATTGGGTAAAACTTATATAATGCAAATGATAATGTAAAATACAATCTGTTTAATTATGATGCAATCTATAGTTTCAGTTTACAAAGATTAAAATGGTATCATAAGCTACAAATCAGTATAGAATGCTTGCCTTAGAAGTAATATCACTGGAAAAATTCAAATGAAGAGTGTTTAAGAACAGGGATATTTAAATTTAAGTAATGATAAATTCAATCATTTAAATATTTCTCTCCAATTTGATGTATAGATTTGCATAGTTCCTAATTTTAGATTGATGCTTTGACAAACCTTTTCCAATGAACCAAGGCCCCAGAATGTTTAAATACAATCGTATCAAAAAATTATGAACAAAAACTTGATGCAAACTCTCTGGGCATATTACAAAAATCACAGCTTTATAATAATATGTATAGGAACAAATATTAAATCAGTTAATTGAACAGAACAGATATTTCAGAGATAAAACTTTTCCCGTATATGTAGTATACATATTTGTATGAACCAAAGGGATCCACTTTCATTTTAAAAAAAGATCACGGACTCAATACATATGTTGTTTCATAATGTACAACAGATTCTTTCATTACTTCATGCACAGTATAGTATGTACAGTAAAATACAATTCTGTAAACAGAAGAATTCATTTGCAATATGTCGAATCTATAAAATGATTATTTTGCTATAGTTATCAGAAAAATATAGTTCTAAAATGTTCTGAGTCTTGTTCTTTTAAATACTTTAAAAATATTGAAATCTTCAGCACATTGAATGAGGGCTTATACTCATTAATTGTTTATTTGAATTAAAAAATACTGGTTTCCACTTTTATGCAGAACAAACAACATGGAATGCAAAAATTCACTAATTGCTATGTTTCCATTTTCTTGCAGCTAGTACTACTCAGTTTAGAAAAGTGGGCTCTTAACCATTGGATTGCACGTGGAGTCCCCAATGGAGGAGTTGGAGGGCAAACTGGAGGATCTAAAGGAGTTTACAGGCCCATGGGAAGAACAATGGTGTAGGCCACCCAGATGCCCCAGGACTCCGGGGAACTAAACTATCAACCAAGGGATACACATGGATCCAATCAAAAGTGTGGCAGAGGAATGGTTTGTTGGGTATCAGTGGGAGGAGAGGTTCTTGGTCCTGTGAAGGCTCAATAGATGCTCCAACAAAGCTGACTCAAGGGAGGATGATGGGAGTGTGTCAGGTGGAGGGGCACATACTTGGAGGCAGGTGGTGGGAGGAGGGGTTGAGGGTTTTCAGGGAGGGGGAAAACTGGGAATGGTTTTAGCATTTGAAATGTAAATGAAGAATACCTTCCAAAAAGAGTAGCAAGTTGAAAAAGAGATGTAAATGAATAATTAATTAATAAAAAAGAAAACTAAAAATAAAAGAAAAGTGGGCTGTTAATCATCAAAGAAATCAGACATAACTACATTGAATGGTACATTTGATACATCATGACTATGTACTTGATTTTTCTATTATTGTAATTTGTTGTTTCCAATATTTTGTTTGTCAAGTATTTGTGTCTATGTCCTTGCATTATGTATGCAATTTATATAAATAAAAAAATACTTTGGTGAAGGAAGTTAAATATTTGTCATGTTCTCATTAATTTCAGCTTACTTCTCCTACTACAAAGATCATTTCAATATTTTTATCCCAACTTTGCATAGACTAAAGACAAAACTTTATTTTAACTCTCTAATCATATTGGGCCCTATTTTCTGTAACTGGATCAGCCAGAAACAGAAAAATGAGTTATGTGTTTAATACCATTGTTTTTTAGAAATGATACAATCCTCCTTTCAATAAAAAAATCAAACAAACAAAACAAAAACCAAAAAATCCAACTTGAAATTGAGACTTAAAAGTCAGTTTTAAAACCTTACTTCTCAATAAAGCTACCCTTTTATAATTATTCATTGTTGTTTGTTTGTTTGTTTCAACAGTAATATATGCTTTTTATTTTAAAAATCTTCATGTCTTAAGAATTTTTAATTTACATATTCCAGGTCGTAGGGCACTCATTCCTCAGGTGAATATCTGACTAATGGATACTGAGTCACACTAAACTAAAAGTATTGCAGTAATGTGGCTGCAATTTGAATTTACTTTGAGATTCCATTCTCACTTTTCATTTTCATTGTTCTCCTTGATTGTTCATGCTCAGTGATGCCACTAAAATACATGTAATAAAAGACAAAAATACATTTCTTTCTCTACTGCTTAAACATAGCACTTAAACCATGGTGACATTAATTTATGACTTATTAAATACTATGGCTATCACTATCAAAAAGGTAAATTTTAAATAATGTTATTTATTCTCTCCCTGGCTCATTTTAAGATCAGTCTCCAATATTTAGAACCAGAGTAAACACTCAATTCATAATCAGTATGTATCTAATTACAGCATAACTTTCCTGGAATTTATGAAGTACAAACTGTTTTTATGTTGTTGTTGTTATTATTATTTATTATTATTTATTATTATTATTATTATTATTATTATTATTATTATTTCTTATGGAATTCTATCCCTGTCACTCATCCTGTACAATACCATTGAACAAAAAGCCCAAACATACTCTCCTCAAATTCCAGTGTGCATGAACAGAAACTCTGACTCTTCCAATTAATGATCTAAACCAATCTGGTTTCACTTAGAAAAGTGGAGGAAAACTTTATAACACAGAAACAGGTGGATAAGCATTTCTATGTTTCACAGTCACAATTATGGTAATAAAATCAAACAAAAATAAGAAAAACAAATAAATTATACATGTGTAGTTTTAAAAGTTTAATAATAGAAATACAGTGCTCAAGGGTAAGCTTGAATAAAAGAGATAATCTGCACCTTTAGTAAAGCAAGTTTTCTCTGCACATTAAATGGCCTGAGGGCTGTGCTACAGCTTGTCCCATAACAGTCACCTTGCTGCTTAAGCAGTGTCTAACTTCTCAATCACACGACATCCTCAGTCTCTGGGACATGCAGACTATCACCACACAACGTCAGATGCCTGCATTTTGCTCTGGCTCTTCTGCCTGCTCAGTATTTGCGTTGCCTTAACTCCAAAAATATATTCACAAGTCCTCAAAATTATTTCCCATAGAGCTTGATCAAAATATGACATGTGGGGGAGAGTTTAAGAATGCTTTATCACATTTCTGCTGAATTCTGGGAGGGGGGGGGGAAGAGTAGAAAACTCTCCTCCATGAGGATTTCATTCAGCCCACTTTTAAACTTGATCCATAATTTGATCGAATGCTCTTGGGCACTATTAAATAGTAATAATGAACTTCACCTAAAGCCCTTAGTAATTTTGTTCCACATTTCCTTCTCTAATTATCCACTATTCCCTATTTATTATTACTTCATTCCCTGCCTTGAGGCCCTCTAAAATTACTAAGAATGATAAATTAAACAATACATTTGGCACCAAGTTAACCTGTAGGGAGGGTTATAATTTAATGGGTTGTCTTCTGAATTAATTATTTCTGAATTATTTAATTGCAGCTCCTAAACAAATTTCTCAGATAACGTGACATTAGCACTTGTAGTATATTTATAATAAAATTATTATGACAAAAGTACCAAATTCATCATACTTATTTAAGAGAAGTTTTACTCTAATTATCCTATATGTTGTTAAGATTTATGACATATATTTATACTTGTACAGTCAAGCATTATTTTCGTATATGAACAACAGTATAATCTCTATTATTCTACCTCTTTAGACCTTACATCCTTGTGATTACATGTTTTCAAGAATGCTTTTAGAATCCAAGCCAGGAACTCCAGGCAGGAGCTCAAATCAGGAACTATATTTCCTACATACCCCAAGCCACTAGGACCAGAATGGCATTGGAAGTAAGCTGAGTCCTTCTAGCCTCACCCAGACCCCACCATATCAGTCAGCAATTAAGATTGTGCCACACAGACATACTCATGGAACAAACTGTTGGAAGCAACTCCTCAATTGAAATATTGATATTCTCTCTTCCAAAGTGTGTTTAGATTTCTGTCTAGATGCTAAATCTGTACTGTAGCATCCAATGCCTTCACTTTGACACTCAAATATTTCAATTTAACCCATACTCCCTTTCATTTCTAGTCCTCCAGAGCTCTTGCTAATATTACAACATAAAACAGGGTCAAGCTCCACAATTTATAAAATTCTCAAAACTTCGACACCCAGGATCTATGGATTTCTATAAAGAAACAAACAACAACAATTACAGCAAAAACAAGTACATACTATCTTATTACAAGAGGGAAGAACTCAAGCACAATTATAATAAAGACAATATGAACCAAATCACTAGTTCAGTTTTCTTTTTCTTACTGGATATTTTACTTATTTATATTTCAAACATTTCAAATGTTATCCCCATTCCCATTTTTTTTCTTGGCAAACTTCCTAACCCTCCTTACCTTCCTTTTATGAGGATGTTAATCTGTCTTCTGTCTCACTGACCTAGAATTCTTCTACCCTGGGGCATCGAGCCTTCATAGGACCAAAGGTCTCCCCTCCCATTGATGCCAGAGAAAGCCCCTTCAGCTCCTTCAGTCCTTCCTCTATCTCCTCCATTGAGGTCCCTGCATTCAGTTCCACGTTTGGCTGTGAGCATCCACATCTGTATTGGTTAGGATCTGTCAGAGCCTCTCAGGAGACAGCTGTATCAGGCTCCAGTCAGCAAGTACTTCTTGCCATCCACATGTTGTCTGCATGTGCGATGAATCTACAGGTGAGGCAGGCTTTTCCTTCAGACTCTGCTCCACTCTTTGTCCATGTATTTCCTTTAAATAGTAGAATTTCTGGCTCAGTTGTCAATGCTTGGAACTTACCAATGATCATTTTGTCTCCAAAGGGCTTGTGAAGCCCCAGCTCCCTGGTTCTCCCATTAGGGACAAACAGTGAGGCTCTCCTCATACTTTTCTGTTGTCTTTGGAGGTCATATCACAGTTTTAGAATCTTCAATATGTTGATGTGTTTTATGCAACCAAGGCTGGAAATTCATCCATGGTCTCTCCATGGACTCTGGTCCAGCCACATTGTGATAAGTCTCAGCTTCTTCTCATTATCCCTTGAATTCTGTAATTTCAACTGAAGCTGATGCTTCACCCTCACAAATGACCTCCTGTATTCTTCAGGGACATTGCCTCAGTCAGCCACATTGCACTGAGCGTCTGCTGCCTTCATGACTCCTTCATACAAATGCCATGTGTAAGACTCTTATATATAGGCTTTATTTACCTGTGGACTATAGCATTAATGTGGTAACTCTAAGTAAATACTTCCCAGGACAGTTTGTCTTAATATTATTCCCTTATAATTCACAGTTGATATTTAGCTTCAGATAACAAGCAGCTATAATCTCCGTATAAGAAAGGTTTCACTCTCGTCTCATCCTGCTTTTCTTTTGTTAGTCACATATATTTCTCCAATTTCAGGTGAACAGAGACTATAGCTCCTAAATTAAAAGTATTAAATGAGCAGCCCTTAGTGAGTCTTGGAGGAACTCACAAACTTCCCTCTGAAACTTCATGAACCTAGACTCTATTATGTGTACTTTTTTCCCCCATTCTTAACTTGCATGGTCCTCAGAAACAGCTCATTAAGAACTGAGCACTCCACATTCTTCCAGGACAAGTTCCAAAATCTTCCATCTTCTGTCTATGAAACAGTCCAAAGAAAAAGTTTATATTTTCTTGTCTTTCACAGTTGCACCTCTTGTTCATGGTTCTAACTCTCATTTTTCTCTACTTTCCATTTCAGCCGTAAAACTATGACTAAAACAACTTGAAGAAGAAATTATTTATTTGGCTTGCAGATTAGAAGGGGAATATACTGGGGAATCCAAGGCAGGAACTAAGCGCAAGAGTTTGAGGCAGAAACCATGAAGGAATACTCTTTAGCAGTTTACTCTCTTTGGCTTATGAATGTTTTTATATAGCCTAGACACAGCCCGTCTTAGAACTGCACTGACTTCCTTGGGCTTGGGCCTCAATTACAAAGGAAGTGAATCAAAGACAAGCTTAGCAGCCAATCTGATAGAGGCTGTTTCTCCACTGAGAATCTCTTTTCACAGCTATAGCTATGTTGTGTCAAGCAGACATAACCTAACTGTAACAGGAGACCAATGCTTTTCTATCCCCTGAATACCAGCAGTTATTGAATCTTACATTAAAGTCCTATGGGTCTGGCTCCATCTATAGTTCTTCACTTAAGTCCTTAAAAATAACATGATTATGCATTGTATATTATTTGCCAACTCACATTAGTCTCATTAACACTCTGTGATAAGCAGTTTATGTTTTCTGAGTTACAAATACTGAGATTTTATGTGAGAAAAATTCTCACCAAGACGAATCCTCATTGGAATTTGTTAACCAATCTGTTATCGTATAAAATTTAGCTAGCAATACACATGTGTGTGTGTGTTTGTGTGTATGTGTGTGTGTGTGTGTGTGTGTGTGTGTTTCTCTTGGACAAACAGAACTCTGATGGAAGTTTTTTCCAATGTCCACCAACAAAAACTGCTCAAATATTTATTATTATAGTAGGTTGAGAAAAAGTGGAACAAAACATCTGGTCCTAACCCATGGAATTTTCCCAAATTAATTACTTGCTACAACAGCGCACAAAACCTCAGATTTCATGTGTGAATGGCCTCAGTGGTGATCCACAGCTCTTGACAGCATTCCCTAATACCTTAAACTACTGGACAGATGCTTTCTAGTGCTTTATAAACCTCACTGGAGGAAAGAATGTTTTGACTATGTGTCTGGATATTGTTCAAACATAAAGTCTCAAATTTTCATGTCTGTTCTGAATTCTTATTATACAAATCCGTTCATTTTTTATTTTGTTATACTTAGCTATAGAAAAGATCCTGGAAAGGATTGATCTAGCATTGGAAGGGAATATAAGGACAGAGAACAAGGAGGGAGGGAATTGGAGAAGGGATGGAGAGAAGAAGGATTATGGGACATATGGGGAGGGGGGATCTGGGAAAGGGGAAATCATTTGGAATGTAAACAAAGAATATAGAAAATAAAAATTTAAAAAAAGAAAAGATTATGTTCATTTTTTATGCTAATCATAGACTATTCTTCCTTACACGAAGCTCCTGGGCTGCTGTTTATTCATTTATATTTATTTGTTTTTCCCTCATTCAGTATCACACTGTTGCCTTCTGATCATCTCTTCCTCCTGATACCCCCTACACCTCACTTCTCTTCTAGATCTACGGCTTCTCCAATTCCCTTCAGAAAAGAGTAGGCATCCAGTTTTATCAAATGAATGGGATATATCAAGATGCAAAAACACTAGATATATCTTCATATCAAGACTGGATGGGGCAACTGATTAGGAGAACACACCCTGCAAGAAGACAGAGACCTCTCACTCCCATGGCAATGAGTCCAACAATAACAACAACAACAACAACCACAACCCCCCACACACACACACACACATACAAAATACCAAACAAAGCCCAAGCTAAAGAATCACAGCATGTATGCAGACTGCCTGTAGCAGATCTGTACAGGGTCTGTAGTTATTGCTTTAGTCTCCATGTTTTAGGGGTTTTGTTGCTCTGAAGAGACACCATGACCCCAATAATTCTTACAAAAGAAAATGTTTAATTTGGACTGGCTTACGGTTTCAGAGGCTTAATCCATCGTGGTCACATGGGCAGACATGATGCTGGAGGAACTGAGAGCTCTACACCTTGTTCTGTAAGTAGCAGAAGGAGACTTTGTACCATGCTGGGCATTGATTGAGTATTTATGCTCAAAACTTGCCTCCACAGGTCATACTTCCTCCAACAAGGCCACAGCTACTCCAGTAAAACTACACCTCCCAAGAGTGTCACTCCCTGTGGCGAACCATTCAAACCCAGGAGTCTATGGAGGCCATGGCACTCTTTGAGCTTACTTGCACTGCTTATACAATTCTGTGGGCCGCATTCCACGGTGCTCTCTAACCTTTCTGGCTCTGATAATCCTTCACCATCTTTGAAATTTTAGGGCACTTATTCTTGTTTGTAACCGTCAACATCCTAAAAGAAGTATGGAAAGACGTATGGTAAGTACAACATTAGATGCAAAACCATCATGCATGAGTCTTCGTTCTCAGTTCCTATGATCCATTCATCAGCAATTCCTTGTGTTATTCATTATTCTAAGATTCTAGGCAACTGCTTTAGATAATGTATGCAAAATTTCATCTAGTGCTTTAATTTTTGTAACACACGAGATGAGGTCATGCTGTATATACAGCTCAACATCCTGAAAGTGCCAGGCAGGCCAACATGGTGTTATATAGAAATAAAGAGCTCTATATGTTGATCAAAAGTGGGAAAACAGGGGGAGGGAAGGGGACTGATGGGACTTTCGGGGAGTGGGGGTCCAGAAAAGGGGAAATCATTTGAAATGTAAATAAATATATCAATAAATTAAAAAAAATTAAAAAGGCAGCCAGGAGGAGGCGCTCTTCCACACTGGGCAGAGCCTGAGCAGAGAAGGCATCTAAGCCCTCCTATGCAATAACACTCTTGCTTCAACAAGGCCATTCCTCATCTAGTAAGGCTAATAGAGCCACTCCCTATGGCTGAACATTTAAATCACCACTGCGCTGTATACAGAAGCATAGCTAGTATTTGTTTGTTTGTTTGTTTTTTAAGAAACAGGGGCATAGCAGAAGCCAGTGTTAAACATTCTGAATTATTTAACAAACGTTTTATATTTTTAAAATTAGGAATAACAATTTAAAGGGTTAATGAAATATTTAATAATTTTAAATGAATCTTTTGGAACTTTATTATTGTTTATATTATAATTATTTTTTATAGCCAATATAATTTAATCCATACAATGTACTAAAAATATGAGAGGAAACAGCTCTTTAGGTCTTTTTAAAGCAGCAGCAACTAACTTTTGACATAAAGTTAGGATATTTGTCATTATTCTTTTCTTTTTCCTTGTTGAATGACTGCCATTATTTGAGGTTTGTCTGACCTTGGAGGGCCACAGCCAGCGTTAATTTTTCAGTGTATGAATGGCCAATATCAGCACAAAGGTGACTGGAACCATTGCTATCTCTTTGCTTTGGAAAGGGATGGATGGCACACTGGTTCCAGTCTCTCAACAATAAGTATTTTTGCCTTCCTGTCAACCATCAGACAATTGACTGCAAGTTAAGGAATAGAAATACAATCTTAATATCGCTTTCTAGGCCCCTGGATAATTTTAGAAAATTTCTCTGTCTTCTTCCTCCCTAAATATAACAATGTATTCAGTGTGTCATTCCTCACAGGAAACAAAGGTGCTTTACTTGGGAAGGGCAGCACATCATCTTTCCTCTTCTCTCATTCAATGCAATCGTCATTATAGTCTTAGGTAGAGTAGGATGTAATGTTTCGGACAAGGGAGCACACTGCCAGGAAGGCTCTTCTTCAATTGGAACTGACATTTTCACATTTGATTTTGTGCCATTCAATCCCTTCTGACCTTGCATTGGCAAAACTTCCTTTCTAGCTTCTATGATTTTTTTCATGGTTCATCATCTGGCTCATGCTCATTTAAAGAATCTGTCGCAGCCTTTTCTAAATCCTTTGGCTTGTGGTCATTTGTTGTTTGTATCATGATATAGAGCAATGCCCAAGTCACCCAGAATTTTATCACACTGTTATCTCCTTGTCTATGGGCTTTTGTTCCATTGTCTTTAATTTTATCCCATACTCCAGGATCTATAGCGACCTTTACAAGAAACTATGGGTTATATTATTTTATTAAATTCAAAAGTCTTGCAGATGTGGTTTAGATTTAAAAAACTGGGCTTTAGAACAATTCATTTTTAAGAAATACTGTATCAGCTTACTATTTGCTGCTAGTTTTCCTTTTGCCCCATTTTAATTTCTTCTTACCTCCTTTTACAGGGTCCGTATGTCCTCTCAAAACTTTTCATTCAGGACCCTGTTTGGGTGCAGCTTATATACTTTTCATTCAACTGTGCAAATCTTGTCTGCTGGTCCTGGGATCTGAGAACCTAAAAGAATTGGATGGACTACATTCTAATGCTGTAGCAGATATTTATTTGGTTTTAGTGTCCTTTTATAAATGAATATAATAAAGAAAGCAATGATCTAAGTAAGTTTGTTTTAAATAAGTTAAATTTAAAATTTAAAACATGTAAATAAGGGTGGTGGTGGTGCACACCTGCAATCCCAGCACTCTGGGAGGCAGAGGCAGGTGGATTTCTGAGTTCGAGGCCAGCCTGGTCTACAGAGTGAGTTCCAGGACAGCCAGGGCTACACAGAGAAACCCTGTCTCAACAAAACCAAATCCAAAAAGCCAAAGAGAGAGAGAGAGAGAGAGAGAGAGAGAGAGAGAGAGAAGAAAAAAACATGTAAATAAAAGCTAGCAAGCACATATTATCCAAGCAGCCCTTTCCCAGAATTTTTCCAGGACAGAGGCATCAAAACACAGTTGCCTGGCACATACTATTGATTATATCTTGGAAAGCATGAAAGCAAGGCAGAAGGCCATATCCAGCTTCAGGGTACGTTAAGGACAGTACTCACCATATCATTTCACCAGACTGGTTTCTATAGTTATGTTCTGACATTCCAAAAGAATGAATATGTCCTAAAAGTTGAAAGTAAATGTTTGTCACAGGAGGCATAAAATCATATCCAAAATCAATCCAGGGTGCAAAAATGCCCTTGAATTAAAAAGTCCTTTGTACTTTTTTCCTGGATCATTTCTCACAATTGCCCAAGGCATTTTTCACCCATAGGTCTTTCTTTTGACCCTTTTCCAACATTCCTTCTCTTTTGCAATGTGCCCCTTGCTTGGCCTAGAGGTTGGCTCTGGATCTCTGTATCTGTTACCTTAAGCTTCTGAAAGAAGCAACTTTAATGACAATTGGGCTAGGCACAGTTTGTATGAATATAGCAGATTATCATTAGGAATTTATTGTTGACTATTTTAACATGGTTATTGGTATTTGTTTACACCCTAGGTCTCTGAGGTGTCTAGCTTCTGAATCTTTGCAATGTTGAACATGGATTCCTTGTCACTGCGTAAAAACCTCACTAGATCAATCATAGTCTGGACACTACCAGAAGCTCTGAATATTCATTGCCCCAGCACTTCTTGCAGGCAGAGATTATGGGTTACAGATTTTTGCCTGGGTTTGTGTACCAGTCCCAGGTTATGGATGACTAGCCTTGTTATAGAATAAAGTTGGTTCAGGCTCCATATCCTCTATTACTAGGAGTGCTCCATAGAATTTAAAATTAATCTTAAACCCACTCACACTCTCTCCCACTACACTCATACACACACACACACACACACACACACACACACCACAGACAGACAAAAATATTTCAAAGTCATGAAATTTTCACAAAAAAAATGCATTGTAATTATGATCCAGCTCAATAGAAGCTCTAGGAAGAGAATACACCCAAAGACCTTCTACATCTATGTGATCTAGTTAGAGTGACACAATTTTAATCCCTCTAGCTGGGATACAGACATTCTCTAACTTTAATCTCAAATAGTGAAGATAAAGAAACATCTAAGATGGAATATCTGACTCATTTTGATTTGCAATTCTATGATTACTAAGGATGTTGAGCATTACTTTAAAAGTTTCTCAGTCAATTGAGATTTCTCTGTTGAGAGTTCTCTGTATAGCTCCATACTCTTCTTAATTTTGTAGGGCTTTTTGTTTCATTGGTGGCTATTTTCTTGAGTTTCTTACATGTGTTGGATATCAGCCTCTATCAGATGAAAGGTTGGTGAAGATCTTTTCCTATTGTGTGGGCTACTGTTCTGTTCTATCGACAGCATCCTTTATCTTACAGAAGCTGTTCTTTCATGAGATCCCAATTATTAAATGTTGATCATAGTGCCTGAATTGTTAGGGTTCTGGCCACAAAATCTGATGCAGTGGCAATGTGTTCAAGACAATTCTTTACTTTTTCTTCTATTAGATTTGGTGTACATGGATATGTACACCAAATTAATGGAATTGCTTTAAATTTCTCTTCATCCAATTTGATGTTGGCTATTGGTTTGTTGTATATTGTCTTTACTGTGTTTAGGTAGTGTGTTGTATCCCTAATCTCTCTAAGGCATTTGACATGAAGGGGTGTTGGATTTTGCCAAAGGCATTTTCCACATTTAATGAGATGATCATATGATATTTTTTCTACTCAATTTTTTTTATATGGTGGTTTACATTGAAGGATGACTTAGGGCATTACTGCTGTAACAGACACCATGACCAAGGAAACTCTTTTTTTTAATATTTTTATTTTCTATATTCTTTGTTTACATTCCAAACGATTTCCCCTTTCCCGGTCGCCCCCTCCCCATATGCAACTCTTATAAAGACAACTTTTAATTGGGGCTGGCTTACGGGTTCAGAAGTTCTGACCATTATCAGCAAAGCAGGAATACAGCAGCATCCAGGTAGGCATGGTGTAAGAGGAGCTGAGAGTTATACTTTCCATCTGAATTTGGCTAGCAGAATACTAGTTTCTAGGCAGATATGATGTGAGTCTTGAAGTCCACACCCACAGTAGCACTCCAACAAGGCCACACCATCTAATAATAACACTTCCTGGTCTGAGCATATACAAACCATTACAACACATTTACATATATTGTACCATCCCTGCATTATTGGAATGAAGCCTACTTAATCATGTTGGATTCCGTTTTCAAGTAGGTTACTGAATATTTTTTCATCAATATTCAATGGAGACATTGGTCTGAAATTCTCTTTTTTGTTGAGTCTCTGTGTGGTTTGGTTCTTAGTGTAACTGTGGCCTTATAGAATACATATATAGATGTTCCTTCTATATCTAGATTGTGAAACAATTTGAGAAGTATTAGTATTAGGTTTTTTTGGAAGTTCTGGTAGAATTCTGCACTAAAATCATCTGGCCCTGCACTTCTTTTGATAGGCAGAACTTTATTAATCGCTTTTGTTTCCTAAGGTGGTTCAGGGCCAATTACATTTTTTCCTAATCTTGATTTAGCAGTGGAAGGTGTAATCTATAAATAAAATTGTCCATTTTGTTAAAATATTTCAATTTTATGGAATACAGGCTTCCTTTTCTTTTTCTTTTTCCTTTTTATTGGTTATTTTGTTTATTGACATATCAAATGTTATCCCCCTTTCTGGTTTCCCCTCCACAAAGCCCCCATCCCATTCCCGCTGTCTATATAAGGTTGCTTCCCCACCCACCCATTCGCTCCTGCCTCAATTCCCTAGGATTCCCCTATTCTGGGTCATTGAGCCACCACAGGATCAAAAGACTTTCTCTGGGTGATGCCCAATAAGAAAACCTTCTGCTACATATCTAGCTGGAGCCATGCATCTCCCCACGTGTACTCTCTGGTTTGTGGTTTAGACACTAAGAGCTTGGGTGTGTGGGAGAGGTCTGGTTGGTTGATATTGTTGTTCTTCCGGTGGGGTTGCAAACCCTTTCAGTTCCTTCAGTCCTTGCCCTAACTTCTCCATTGGGGGTCCCCATGCTCAGTTCAATGTTTGGCTACAAGCATCTGCATTGGTATTGGTCAGACTCTGGCAGAGCTCTCAGGGGACAGCTATTCTATGATCCTGTCAGCAAGCACTTCTTGGCACAAGCAATAGTGTCTGAGTTTGGTGAGTGCAGATGGGATGCATTCCTAGCTAGGGCAGTCTCTGGATGGCCTCTCCTTAAGTCTCTGCTCCACTCTTTGTCCCTGCCTTTCTTTTTGACAGGATGAATACTAGATTATTATTTTTTAGGTGAGTGGGCAGCCCCATCCCTCAACCAGAGGCTGTGTCTATCCACCAGATATATTCTCTACAGGTTTTATCTTCCCTTTGTTTGATATTTTGGCTAATGTTCTCCCTGATGGATCCTGGGAACCTATTGGGTCTCTGTCATCTGGGACTTTCTGGTTACCAACCCTACATGTACTAGAATGATAGCATTCAAAATACATAAAGGAGTTAAACTCCAAAGATTGAAATAAACCTATTAAAGCAGCTAAACAAAGAATTCTCAACTGAGGAATCTCAAATGTCTGAGAAGCAATCAAAGAAATGTTCAAAATCTGTCATCAGGGAAATGCACATCAAAACCCCTCTGAGATTTCACCTCATACCAGTCAGAATAGCTAAGATCAAAAACTCAGGTGTCAGTAGATGCTGGTGAGGATGTGGAGAATGAGGAACACTTCTACATTGCTGGTGTGATTATAAGCTGGTACAACTTCTCTTGAAATCGGTCTGGCAGTTCCTCAGAAAATTGGAAATATTGCTACCTGAAGAACCGGCTATACCCCTCCTGGGCATATACACAAAGGATGCTCCAACATATAACAAGGACACATGCGGCACTATGTTCATAGCTGCCTTATTTATAATAGCCAGAAGGGGAGAAGAGATTTTGAAGTAAGATCTATTTATTCTTTGCATTTCCTCAGTGTCTGTTGTTTGGGTATGGAGGGAAACAGGGGTGCCATAAGGTATGGAAAGAAGGAGTAGAGGACTGTGAGAGAGAATGCAAAATGTTGAGGGGATATTACTGGAGACCTGGATCAAGGGCTGCTCCCAGATGCTTATGGTGTTGATTCTAACTGAGACACCTAGCATTAGTGGGGGATAGAGGGACATAAATGGCTACTCCCTTATCCAGGCATGGCTTTTAGTTGTGACAAGGGAATACCAACTAACCCAACAAAACCTTTACTCAAAATTTGTTTTGCCTACAAGGGATGCAGAGATAAAGATGTAGCAGAGTTTTAGGGAGGGAATGGCTAACTACTGACTGGCCCAACTTGAGATCCACCCCATTGAGATTGCCAACCTCTGACTCAAGATCAAAGGAGATTCACCTAATATGCTGAGGATCTCTGCATCTGTTTCTATCAGCTGTTGGATAAAGTTTCTCAGTAAACAGTTATGCTAGTCTCAGGTCTACAAGAGTGGAGAGAAGGATTGTAGTAGCTGGAAGGGTCAAGAACAACACATGAATAATTAGAGGGTCACCTAACCTGGACCCATGGGGGCCCATAGAGACTGACTACTATCTAAAGAGCATGCAAGGGCTGGAACTAGGTCCTCTACACCTTTATAGCAGATGTACAGCTAGGTTTTCTTGTGGTTTCTATAACCACTGAAGCAGGGGCTTTATCTGATTCTGTTGCATGCATTTAGATCCTGTTCCATCCTCTCTGGCTTCAGTTGGAGAGACTGAAGTGACTCGATGCTCAAGGCAGAGAGTTATACTTTGGAATGAGTGATCCCCATTTTCAGATTTTCAGAAAAGAAGGAGAGTGGGAAATGGGGGAAGAGTCTGGTTTTATTTGTGTGTGTGTGTGTGTGTGTGTGTGTGTGTGTGTGTGTGAGAGAGACTTGGAGGAGAAGTGTGGCTGATATTGGTATGTAAATTGGAAGAATAAATTAACGAATTAAAACAAAACAAAAGAATACAAAATTGTTAATAGTTTGGAGGAATATGTTGGACTCATTTTGTAAAATTCAAAAGACCTGTGTGTACACATCTGAGAAATGTTACACATAGCTGTGATTGCTTTACCAAAATAAGTGAATGAGAATATTCAAAGTAACACATTGTGTAATATGTACAAACTGATTATACTCTTCAATATCTTATGTGACAATTTTTTCCTGGATAGATGAAACACATTCAGTGACTTACCCCAGATAAGTAAGGCACAACCGGCCAAGGTACAGATATCACCAAGTTCAAACTGGTGAACTAATGAATTTTATTAAGAAATATGTGTGAAGGGTTATTCACAGGAACAGAAATGACTCAAAGGCAGCTGCATTCCAAAAGCCTACCCCACCTTGGGTAGCAGTTCACAATCCTGAGAAAGCTGAAGCTACACAGCTTGTTGGTATTTTCAAAGCTTCTTCCAACGGTTACATTCTTTTAACCCCATCTTCCAAAATGAGCTCAAGCTCTCTATGAAGTGAGTGAGTAAAGATGTCCACTGTTTACTAAGATTTAACCCACAGGATCAGTCCTTGAGGAGCATCTTTGCCAGTGGTTAGGATGGTTAGGCTGACAATTAACAGTGATCTATGGGCATATCACAAATATTTAGAGGGCAGTGCAATAGGCACATCACACATATCTATAAAAACCATACAAATTGTTTCCACATTAGAATCTACAACTAGCCAACCCATAAAAATTTCTTCTGATTTACAGTATCAGGCTTGAACACTTGTGCTGTAGGCCCTAAATCAATCTAGAAGGCTGTATGGTCTCATCCATAACAGCCAAGCCACTATTGCATAAGTAGGAGCATCTTACCTGTCATGTTCATGTTTTTAACAAAGACATGCAAGTATGATGGTGAGAGTTCTTCACTAGCAATGTGCCTGTGTAAATGTTGCTTTGACACACCTATAATTATCATATATAATCTGCTAAATATACTTACTTTTTCTAGTTCTTTCTTAACTCCAAGTTGTTGGTTCAACTCAGATGTCCTGGCTCAAACTTTTCCAAGATGACTGATTCAATCTGGCTTCTCTCAGCATCTCACTGAATTGTTCTGCTTTGCCTCAAACTAACTTTATCAATTCGTTCTAATCTTCTGTCTCCTACTTATTCTGTGACATCAACTGCCTCAACTGCCCTGGAGTAAACTGCATGAATTCATGAACAAACTCAACTGTACTGCACTGCAAGCACAGCACTGCCTCCCAACAGATTCACTGATCTCAACTCCACTCAACTGAACTGACTGAACTGATGAACTACATTCTCTTTACCTTTGCTGCTCTCAAATAGATTTTCTCCTGTGAATTCAATATATTTTATCTCTGACTCTTCCTGTCAAATATTTGTCTGCTCTCTCACTTTTCCTGTCCTCAAGAAGAACTCATTGTTTGGGGTTAAAGATATATGCTAAAGGACTCCAGCCAGAGTAATTAAAATTGTTTACTAAGGGACATATCTGTATTCTAGCCAGATCACAGAGAACTAGAAAGTCTTTGGATGTGATCAGAGGAGCAATGTTGCTGGATTCAAACTCTTCTATATGCCAGACCCCTTCTGGCACCATGAAAGCCAACAATAAGGGTGGGGGCTTCCAGTTCAGTTTCAGCTTAATTTCTCCATGTCCCATAGTCTGAGTATCTACATGTGGTATCTTCAGCAATAGTGTCTTACTGTCTAATCTGAGCATACAACCAACAGCAGTAGCAATGTCTTTATGATTTGGGGTCTTCCATAGCTACCAACTCTTGGGAGATAGCCCTCCTCTGCTATGGGTATTATCATCTAGAAATCCTATGGCTTCAGAGAATGTCCTTTTAATTTTTGTAGAGTATCTTTTTGATGTAAACTCTTTAGCTGGTGTTTCAATTACTCTGGGATTCATAATAGATTTAAAGGTTAATGATCTTAGGACAATCTCAGTGGCATAGGGGCTAAGGCTTATATATACTGCATCTCATTGTACTAAACAGAGGTAACTGTTGGGGTCCAGGAGTCACCCCACAAACAAAACAAATACTGATCTTAGACAAACAGGGATTTTAGTGAGCATTGCCTCAGGTTTGATAGATCAGTGTCACAGACAAGATACAGGAGCTGACTGTGACCTCCCAGCCCAAATACTAGAGACTTTTTACGTCAGAAATTCATAGACATCCATGACATTTTAGTCCAGCCATCAGGATATATAGGGATAGCGGACCATTATTGTACACTTATCCTGTTCCCATTGGTTGAGTTATTCAGCTGGGGTGGGGGGACTTGCCTTGCCTAACATTCATTTCTTAATTTGTCCACCGGGATGTCAGTTGCCCATTTACATGACTCTGCCAAGTAGGATGTTAATTCCCAGGGAGGTTTTCAGAACTTAAAACTTTATTTGACCACTTATCAAAATGGTCAAAATGGTCTTATTCTAAATAGACTAAAAACCGTAAAACCTCACATACAGGTGAAGGAAGTTTGGTTCAAGCATAAGCATATTGTGGCTAAGTAAACAAAGGAGTTGTAACTGAATTATATTGTGATTGCTTTCCAAGAACACCAAAGCACAGAACATAACAAAATATACAATCAACTGGCCCATGAGAGATTCTCTAGTAATAGGACACATTAGTTACATGATTTGTGTGAGTAAGCTTCCTTGTAACATACATAACAGCATAAAATTGATGGCTTGACAGCATTAATAATGGTATCTTGGTAGAAATTGATTCTACACCACACCAGAAGTCAGTTTTGCCAACATGTTTTCTATGCATCCCTTTATAGTGTAAGCTGTCTTTACAGTTGATGAGTGGTACCATATATGGATTCTACCTGTTTCAATGCTTTATAGACCTCTCTTTGCTGCTCTAGTGTTGTACATAAATTCTGATCCTTTACATGACAGATACCAGAATCCATTAGAACTATTTGTTCAATTTGCTTTTCCATAGGCAACAACTATGAGCTCTGAAACTCTTGATGACTTTAAGTTAAATACTTAAAACTGTTTAGTTAATGCAAGTACAAATATTATATTGACTTTTTGTAAATCTACTAGCAAACACATCACCCTATAGTTTAAATTTCAAGATAGTTGTTAGTTTCTAGAAGAAAGGACATGTGTTGCAAAGACTATATTCTCCTGATTTGACTATGTCATGATACCAAGATGATGGGCTTCACATTAAACATGAATATTTGCCAGCAAATTTTGGACATTGTTCTTCAAAATGTGAGAAATGAACAGAAGAGACAAGGAGCAGTGTAAGGTATACATGAATGTTAAATGATATAATAGCTTGAATAGGGCAGAAGAGGACAAAAATCAATTCTTAATATTTCAGGAAAAAAGCACTTAAGTCTTTATATAGGGTATAAACTTAACTTTCCTGTTACTGTAGCTCATACACTTATCTTTCTCAAAAACCATCCATTAACATTCATTACTTGGAATGCTTAATTATGGCAAGAGAAATGGTTTGTTTTGGTAAGATAAAGGTGAACATTATAGTTACAGGACTTATGGAGTATTGATTATATATTCATTCCTGATTTTCAGGCTTGTAGGGATAATAATTCTTCCCACAATTTTCATGTACCTTTCACAGTATTCAAGAAAGTTCCAAGCATCCTAAATAAATATACTTATGGATTTGTTTCTTTCATTGAATAATTTATAGTCATCATAAATGTAAACATCTGAGGCAAGCAGGTTGTAACACTCCCAATATAATGTGATATTATCAATCGCAGTTTCCATTTTTCACAACTAGAGATAGTAATTACATGATATAGAACATTTCCTATTCAAATATTCAGTTGTTCTTCATATGATTAAGCTAAAGCCTAATTATATGTTGGACATTTATTATAGAACCTAATACATAACAAGACCAAGAAGAGTTACTGTTTTTATCATTATTTTTTCGATGTGTTTAATATTATTTTACTTATACTACTATTTAAATATCCTTCATAATGCAAAATAAACATAGATTGCTAAATTAGAGGGTGAAAAGTTTACATCAATTATTACCTGTTTTCCATGAACCTTATTTTACTGTTATTTAAAAACTAAAGTAAGAGTTTGATATCTTTTGAGACATAGTGCAATAAATAGATGACAAAATGAAAAGGAAGTTATGCAGAAATAAGTAGCATTTGATCATAAAATAGGTGGTCATAAGGCAAGCATTATATGCAAAAAGCATCAAAGATCTTGGTAAGAGAGTTCTAAAAGTGATAGAGACTGCTCTAATAATGTATGCAGAAATGTAAGAGTAGGCTAGTATTCTGTTTTGTTTTGTTTTTACAATATATTTGCTTTATTTACATTTCAAATGGTATCTCCTTTCCTCAATACACATCAGAAAACCCCTTATCCTATTCGCCCTTCCCCTGCTTACTATGCCCCCCCCACACTTTCCTGACTTGCATTCCCCTAGACTGGGGTATTGAGCCTTCATAGGACCAATGGCCTCTATCGCTCGGATTGATGTCTAAAATGGCCATCCTCAGCTGCATATGTAGCTGGAGCTATGGGTCCCTCCATGTATACTCTTTGGTTGGTGATTTAGTCTCTGGGGTTACTGGTTGGTATTATTATTGTTCCTCCTACAGGGCTGCAAACCTCTTCAGCTCCTTGGGTCTTTTCTCTATTTCCTCCATGGGGAACCCTATGCTCAGTCCATTAGTTGGCTGTGAGACAAGAACATTTTGATCCACCTTCCAAGAAAGATCAAAGTATCCATACTTCTTTTTGAGCTTCATGTGGTCTCTGAGTAGTATCTTGGGTAATCCGAGCTTTTGGGCTAATATCCACTGATCAGCAAGTGTACAATGTGTGTGTGTGTTCTTTTGTGATTGGTTACCTCATTCAGGATATTTTCTACCTCTATCCATTTACCTAAGAATTTCATGAATTACCAGCTTACAATCCCATAAGCAATGGAGGAGTGTTCCTCCTTCTCCACATCCTCTCCAGCATCTGCTGTCCCCTGAGTTTTTGATCTTAGCCATTCTTACTGGTGGAAGGTGGGAAATCCAGCTTGTTGTGATGTGAATTTCCCTGATGATTAAGAATGATGAACATTTATTTAGGTGCTTATTAGACATTCAGTATTTCTTGGTTGAGAATTATGTGTTTAGCTCTGTATCCCATTTTTAATAGGGTTATTTGGTTCTCTGGAGTCTATCATCTTGAGTTCTTTTTAGATATTGGAAATTAGTACTCTATCGGGTACAGAGCTGGTAAAGAACTTTTCCCAATCTGTTGTTTGACATTTTGTCCTATTGACAGTGTCTTTTGTCTTACAGATGCTTTGCAATTTTATGAGGTTCCATTTGTCAATTCTTTTTTTTATTCGATATATTTTTTTATTTACATTTCAAATGATTTCCCCTTTCCTAGCACCCCCCACTCCTAGAAAGTCCCGTAAGCCCCCTTCCCTCCCCCGTCCTCCCACCCACCCCTTCCCACTTCCCCGTTCTGGTTTTGCTGAATACTGCTTCATTGAGTCTCTCCAGAACAAGGGGCCACTCTTCCTTTCTTCTTGTATCTCATTTGATGTGTAGAATATGTTTTGGGTATTCCAGGTTTCTAGGTTAATATCCACTTATTAGTGAGTGCATATCATGATTCACCTTTTGAGTCTGGGTTACCTCACTTAATATGATGTTCTCTAGCTCCATCCATTTGCCTAAGAATTTCATGAATTCATTGTTTCTAATGGCTGAATAGTACTCCATTGTGTATATATACCACATTTTTTTGCATCCACTCTTCTGTTGAGGGATACCTGGGTTCTTTCCAGCATCTGGCAATTATAAATAGTGCTGCTATGAACATAGTAGAGCATGTATCCTTATTACATGGTGGGGTATCCTCTGGGTATATGCCCAGGAGTGGTATAGCATGATCTTCTGGAAGTGAGGTGCCCAGTTTTCTGAGGAACCGCCAGACTGATTTCCAGAGTGCTTGTACCAATTTGCAACCCCACCAGCAGTGGAGGAGTGTTCCTCTTTCTCCATACCCTCTCCAACACCTGCTGTCTCCTGAATTTTTAATCTTAGCCATTCTGACTGGTGTAAGGTGAAATCTCAGGGTTGTTTTGATTTGCATTTCCCTAATGACTAATGAAGTTGAGCATTTTTTAAGATGCTTCTCTGCCATCCGAAGTTCTTCAGGTGAGAATTCTTTGTTTAACTCTGTACCCCATTTTTTTTTTAATTTTTTTATTCGATATAAATTATTTACATTTCAAATGATTTCCCCTTTTCTAGCCCCCCCCCAATCCCCGAAAGTCCCATAAGCCTCCTTCTCTTCCCCTGTCCTCCCTCCCACCCCTTCTCACTTCCCCGTTCTGGTTTTGCCAAATACTGTTTCACTGAGTCTTTCCAGAACCAGGGGCGACTCCTCCTTTCTTCTTGTATCTCATTTGATGTGTGGATTATGTTTTGGATATTCCAGTTTTCTAGGTTAATAACCACTTATTAGTGAGTGCATACCATGATTCACCTTTTGAGTCTGGGTTACCTCACTTAATATGATGTTCTCTAGCTCCATCCATTTGCCTAAGAATTTCATGAATTCATTGTTTCTAATGGCTGAATAGTACTGCATTGTGTAGATATACCACATTTTTTGCATCCACTCTTCTGTTGAGGGATACCTGGGTTCTTTCCAGCATCTGGCAATTATAAATAGGGCTGCTATGAACATAGTAGAGCATGTATCCTTATTACATGGTGGGGAATCCTCTGGATATATGCCCAGGAGTGGTATAGCAGGATCTTCTGGAAGTGAGGTGCCCAGTTTTCGGAGGAACCGCCAGACTGATTTCCAGAGTGGTTGTACCAATTTGCAACCCCACCAGCAGTGGAGGAGTGTTCCTCTTTCTCCACACCCTCTCCAACACCTGCTGTCTCCTGAATTTTTAATCTTAGCCATTCTGACTGGTGTAAGATGAAATCGTAGGGTTGTTTTGATTTGCATTTCCCTAATGACTAATGAAGTTGAGCATTTTTTATGATGCTTCTCCGCCATCCGAAGTTCTTCAGGTGAGAATTCTTTGTTTAACTCTGTACCCCGTTTTTTAATAGGGTTGTTCGGTTTTCTGGAGTCTAACTTCTTGAGTTCTTTATATATATTGGATATTAGCCCTCTATCTGATGTAGGATTGGTGAAGATCTTTTCCCAATTTGTTGGTTGCCGATCTGTCCTCTTGATGGTGTCCTTTGCCTTACAGAAACTCTGTAACCTTATGAGGTCCCATTTGATCTTAGAATATAAGCTATTGTATTCTGTTAAAGAAAATTTCTCCTGTGTCCATATGTTCCAGGTTCCCCCCAAATTTCTCTTCTATTAGATTCAGTATGTCTGGCTTTATGTAGAGGTCCGTGATCCACTTGGACTTGAGCTTTGTACAGGGAGATAAGAATGGATCAATTTGCATCCTTCTATGTGTTGACTGCCCATTGTCCCCACACCATTTGTTGAAAATGTGGTCTTTTTTGCACTTGATGGTTTTAGCTCCTTTGTCAAAGATCAAGTGACCATAGGTGTGTGGGTTCATTTCTGGGTCTTCAATTCTAATCCATTGATTTACCTGCCTGTCATTTTACAAATACCATGCACTTTTCATCACTATTTCTCTGTAGTATCACTTTAGGTCAAGGGTGGTGATTCTGCAAAAGGTTCTTTTATTGTTGAGAATAGTTTTTGCTATCCTGGGTTTTGTGTTATTCCAAATAAATTTGAAAATTGTTCTTTCTAACTCTATGAAGAATTGAGTTGTAATTTTGATGGGAATTGCATTGAATCTGTAGATTGCTTTAGGCTAGATGGCCATTTTTTTACTATATTAACCCTACCAATCCACAAACATAGGAGATGTTTCCATCTTCTGACATCTTTTCAATTTCTTACTTCAGAGACTTGAAGTCCTTGTCATACAGATCTTTTACTTGCTTGGTCAGAGTCACACCAAGTATTTTATGTTATTTGTGAGTATGGTAAAGTGTGTAATTTCCCTAATTTCTTTCTCAGCCTCTTATCCTTTGAGTATAGGAAGGCTACTGATTTGTTTGAGTTAATTTTATATCCAGCCACTCTGCTGAAGTTGTTTATCAGGTATAGGAGTTCTCTGGTGGGTTATTTTGGGTCACTTACATATACTATCATATCAACTGCAAATAGTGATACTTTGACTTCTTCCTTTCCAATCTGCATCCCCTTAACCTCCATTTGTTGTCTAATTACTCTGGCTAGGACTTTGAGTACTATATTGAACAGGCAGGGAGAGAGTGGACAGCCTTGTCTACTCCATGATTTCAGTGGGACTGCTTCAAGTTTCTCTCCATTTAGTTTGATATTGGCTACTGGTTTTTTGTATATTGCTTTTACTATGTTTAGAGATGAGCCTTGAATTCCTGATCTTTCCAAGACTTTTATCATGAAGAGGTGCTGGAATTTATCAACAAAATTCATTAGATGGTTTCTCTGCATCTAAGGAAATGATCATGTTTTTTACTTTGAGTTTGTTTATATATTTGATTACCTTCACTTATTTCCATATATTGAACCATCCATGCATCACGGGATGATGCTAACTTGATCATGGTGGATGATCATTTTGATGTGTTCCTGGATTCAGTTGGCAAGAATGTTATTGAGTATTTTTACACCGATATTCATAAGAGAAATTGGTCTAAAGTCCTATTTCTTTGTTGGGTCTTCTTGTGGTTTAGATATCAGAGTAATTTTGGATTCATAAAACGAATTTGGTAGTATTCCTTCTGTTTCAATTTGTGGGATAGTTTGAAGAGTATTGGTATTAGGTCTTCTTTGAAGGTCTGATAGAATTCTGCAATAAACCCATCTGGTTCTGGGCTTTTTTTGGGGGGGGGTGGAAGACCTATGACTGCTTCTATTTCTTTAGGGGTCATGGGATTGTTTAGATAATTTATCTGATCTTGATTTAACTATTGTAACTGGTATCTGTGTAGAAAATTGTCTGATTCATCTAGACTTTCCACTTTTGTTGAGTATAGATTTTTGTAGTAGGATCTGATAATTTTTTGGATTTCCTCAGTATCTGTTGTTATATCTCCCTTTTCATTTCTTATTTTGCTGATTTGGATACTGTCTCTGCGCCCTCTGGTTAGTTTGGCTAAGGGTTTATATATCTTGTTGGTTTTTTCAAAGAACCAGCTCCTGGTTTGGTTGATTATTTGAATGGCTCTGTTTGTTTCTGCCTCGTTGATTTCAGCCCTGAGTTTGATTATTTCCTGACATCTACTCCTCTTGGTTTATTTGCTTCTTTTTGTTCTAAAGCCTTCAACTGTGCTTTCAAGCTGTTAGTGTATGCTTTTTCATGTTTCTTTTTGGAGGCACTCAGAGCTATGCGTTGTCCTCTAAGCACTGCTTTCATTGTGTCCCATAAGTTTGGAAATGTTGTACCTTCATTTTCATTAAATTCTAAAAAGTCTTTAAATTCCTTCTTTATTTCTTCCTTGACCAAGTTATTGATGAGTAGAATGTTGCTCAGTTTCTGTATGTATGTGAGATTTCTTTCTTTTTTTTGTTATTGAAGACCAGTCTTAGTAGTGGTGATCTGATAGGGTGCATGGGATTATTTTAATCTTCATATATCTGTTGAGGTCTGTTTTATGAATGAGCATATGGTCAGTTTTGGAGAAGGTACCATGAGGTGCTGAGAAGAAGGCATATTCTTTTGTTTTGGTATAAAATGTTGTATAGATATCTATTAACTCCATTTGGTTCATAATTTCTGTTAGTTTCACTGTGTCTCTGTTTAGTTTGTGTTTCCCTGATATGCCCATTCATGAGAGCAGGGTGCTGAACTTTTCCCCTGTTATTTTGTGAGGTACAACACATGCTTTGAACTTTAGTAAAGTTTCTGTTATGAATATGGGTGCCCATATATTTGAGCATAAATGTTCAGAATTGAGAATTCATCTTGGTAGATCTTTCCTTTGATGAGTATAAAGTGTCCTTTCTTAGTTTTTTTTTTTTTTGATTACTTTAAGTTGAAAGTCAATTTTATTCGATATCAGAATGGATACACCAGCTTGTTTCTTGGGACCATTTGCTTGGAAAATTGTTTTCTAGCCTTTTACCTGAGGTAGTATTTGTCTTTGACACTGAGATGTGTTTCCTGTATGCAGCAAAGTGTTGGGTCATGTTTATGTATCCAGTCTGTTTGTTTATGTCTTTTTATTGGAGACTTAAATCCATTGATATTAAGAGATATTAAGGAATAGTGATTGTTGATTTTTTTAATTAGAGGTAGAGTTATGTTTTTGTGGCTCTCTCTCTTTTTTTTGTTTGTTAAAAGATTATTTTCCTGCTTTTTCTAGTATGTAGTTTCTCTCCTTTTGTTTGTGTTCTCCATTCATTCTCTTTTGAATGGCTGAATTTGTGGCAAGATATTGTGCAAATTTGTTTTTGTCGTGGAATCCTTTGATTTCTCCATCTACGGTAATTGAGAGTTTTGCTGAGCATAGTAGCCTGGGTTGGCATTTCTATTCCCTTAGGGTATATATGACATCTCTCTAGGATCTTTTGGCTTTCATAGTCTCTGATGAGGAGTCTGATGGCATTCTGATAGGTCTGGCTTTATGTTACTTGACCCTTTCCCCTTACTTCTTTTAATATTCTTTCTTTCTTTAGTGCATTTGGTGTTTTGATTATTATGTGACAGGAGAAACTTCATTTCTGGTCCAATCTATTTGGAGTTCTGTAGGCTTCTTGAATGTACATGGGCATATCCTTTTTTATAGGTTTGGGAATTTTTCTTCTATAATTTTGCTGAAGACATATACTGACCCTTTAATCTCGAAATCGTTATTCTCTTCTATTCCTATAATCCTTAGGATTTCCTACATGTTTTCTAGGAACTTTTTGCATTTGCATTTTCTTTGACTGTTGTGTCAATGTTTTCTATGGTATCTTCTGCTCTTGAGATTTTCTCCGCCATCTCTTGTATTCTGTTGTTGATGCTTGTATCTGTGACTCTTGACTTCTTTCCTTGGTTTTCTACATCCACAGTTGTTTCTCTTTGTGATTTCATTATTGTTTCTACCTCCAGTTTTAGATCCTGGATGGTTTTGTTCAATTCCTTCACCTCTTTGGTTTTGTTTTCCTGCAATTCTTTAAGGGATTCTACCTGATTACCTGTGTTCTCCTATATGTCCTTCTTGAAGTACTCTAGCAGCAACATGACCTGTGATTTTAAATCCAAATCTTGCTTTTCTGATGTGATGGGGTATCCAGGACTTGCTGTTGTGGGAAAACTGGGTTCTGATGATGCCATGTTGCCTTGGTTTCTATTGGTAATGTTCTTGTGTTTGGCTTTCACCATCTGGTTATCTGCCTTGTGAGTTGGTCCTTCTGTCTCTGGCTGGAGCTTATCCCTCCTGTGGAACTGCAAGCCTTTCTCAGTACCCCTGGGAGACCAGCTCTCCCCTGGAACAGAGGGAGTAGTTCAGTAGTTCAGCCTGGATCTTGGATATAGATGGATCCCTGAAGAACTCTGTCTCATCTGCCTTGCCACTCCTTTGTTCCCCATGCTCCTGGCTGTAGCAGTCTTGCATTGTCTCTAGAGAGAAAATGGTGGTCTCCCTTCCAAACCTGGGAGTCAAAGCACTCCCTGTGGACCAGTACTCCCCTGACAGGACTGGTGCTCCTATAGAATAGTCCAGCTCTTGGGTGCAGGTGAAGATCGGAAAGACCCTGTCCCAACCACTCTGCCACTTCTGTGTTCCCTGCACTCCCGGCCATACTTGCCTGAACTGATGCCGGAGAGAATTGAGGAGGCTAGTATTGATGAGCTAAATATTCCACTTATTTAAAGTGTAAACAACTAAATTCACAATTTAAAAAAACATTAGGTATCAACAAATAGTTTCACTTTCAATTTATGTATAATAAAATACATATATTTATCCCTTACAGAAACAAAAATGACTTTATATATAATGTGAGAGTTTATCAATTTTGATATTATATTGAATATGCTAAGAAAACCATACATTTCTTTCATAAAACACATGTTATTACAATATATTACCTAATTTTTAAATTTTAAAAAATGTTTGAAAAATGTTGATTAAGCAATATACATTTGGATATCTAAGAGAAATATGTGGGAAAATTTCAGAAAATAAGTGCTAAGTCTTCAAAGCAAACTACTTCTGAAATTTGATATAAACAGTAAATATTTTAATATCATGCTTTTATCTTAAATGAAGACCATAGTCCAGTGTTTATTACTATTAATTATAGTTTATTGAAATTTATATTTATAAAATACACTCAAACTAAGTAAACATATAAATTTACAACTAAAAGAAATTTCCTCTGTGAATGATATTGTATCTGCACACTGAAGATTAATTAAAAACACAAGAAAATAGAAAGATCATTTGCAAAGAGTTGAATTAGAATTTTAGTTATGAGAATAATTAATAATTAAATTATGCTCATTGTATTTAAATATATTTTAATAGAATTGGATGTTTACCTTTATATATTGTATAATTATGCAAAATTATATTCAACGAGTCTATAAATAATGTCCAGTATTTAAAACTCTAGAAACCATTTATATATGAACACTTTATGTTTCTTTAGCACACACTTCTGAAACATAAAATAAAGTAAAACTTCATGCTTCTTTCCAAATATAAAACCCAGTAAATAACACAAACAAAATATATTAAGTAATTATTTCAATGCATTATTTTCTACCTATTTTGCCATACAAATAATACAATATATTTTAACTAATCAACACTGCAACATATTGAGCAGGAGAATTTGTACTATTAGCACTAATTCTACCAAAAAATAAACTTTGCAAATATTATACATCATTATTTGAGGAATGATAAAATAAACATTCATATACAAATAGTTTTTTATGGCAAAAATGTTACTTCATGAATATGCAAGAATTATTGAAACTATTGATATGATATATTTTTAGAGTGTTAGTGAGGTGAGTGATAGAAAATTTTTACATAGGCTATTATGAGAGTGAATATTAATATTTTAATAATGAGCTTAAATTCATTCTAAATTGCATTTAGTTTCATTCTATAATCATAAAATGTTTTAATAACTGCAAAACTTTCTAAACAATGTCAGCCATAAGATTTAGCTACCAGTGAAATTTTCACTTCAATTAATCAGTTAATTTTATTTCTATATAACAATATAGTACTAATATGAATCTCCATGCAGGGATCCAGAACTCAGATGTGTGATTGACACATGTAGTATAATTCTCAACGTCCTGTATAGAATGGTAAAAAACTTTTGATTTGGCAATGAAGGGTGAGTTTTAAATTAGTTGCCTCTGACAATGATGAACTTTACCTTTTCCCTGTGAATCTTTTTCATCCATTTTTTTTATTTGATATATTTCTTTATTTACATTTCAAATGATTCTTGCTTCTCTGGCTTCCCATGCCCGGAAAGTCCCATAAGTCCTTTCTCTCCCCCTGTTCATCCTTCCCTTCCCATTTCCCTGTTCTGGTATTCCCCTATACTGCCACACTGAGTCTTTCTACAACCAGGGGACACTCCTCCGTTCTTCTTGGACATCATTTGATATGTGGATTATGTTTTGGATATTCCAATTTTCTAGGCTAATATCCACTTATTAGTGAGTGCATACCATGATTGATCTTTTGAGACTGTGTTACCTCACTTAGTATGATGTTCTCCAGCTCCATCCATTTGTCTAAGAATTTCATTAATTCATTGTTTCTAATGGCTCCATTGTGTATATATACCACATTTTTTTGTATCCACTCCTCTGTTGAGGGATACCTGGGTTCTTTCCAGCTTTTGACTTTTATAAATAGGGCTGCTATGAATATACTGGAGCATGTCTTCCAACCAAAAAAAAGCACAGGACCAGATGGTTTCAGTCCAAAATTCTATCAGACCTTCAAAGAAGACCTAACACCAATACTCTTCAAACTATTCCACAAAATAGAATCAGAAGAAACACTACTTAACTCCTTCTACGAAGCCACAATTATGCTGATACCAAAACCACACAAAGATCCAACAAAGAAAGAAAACTTCAGACCAATTTCCCTTATGAACATTGATACAAAAATACTCAATAAAATTCTTGCCAAACGAATCCAAGAACACATCAAAATGATCATCCACCATGATCAAGTAGGTTTTATCCCAGAGATGCAGGGATGTTTAAATATAAGGAAATCCATCAATGCAATCCACTACATAGACAAACTCAAAGAAAAAAAAGCCCACATGGTTATTTAATTGGATGCTGAAAAAGCATTTGACAAAATTCAGCATCCATTCATGCTTAAAGTCTTGGAAAGAACAGGAATTCAAGGCCCATATGTAAACATAGTAAAAGCAATATACAGCAAACCAGTGGCCAACATCAAACTAAATGGAGAGAAACGTGAAACAATTCTACTAAAATCAGGGACTAGACAAGGCTGCCCCTTCTCTCCTTATCTTTTCAATATTGTACTTGAGGTACTAGCTAGGGCAATTAGACAATATAAGGAGGTCAAAGGGATACAAATTGGAAAGGAAGAAGTCAAACTATCACTATTT
Source organism: Apodemus sylvaticus (assembly GCF_947179515.1). NCBI lineage: Eukaryota > Metazoa > Chordata > Mammalia > Rodentia > Muridae > Apodemus > Apodemus sylvaticus. Next base: position 44,847,347 of record NC_067479.1, read on the forward strand.
GTAGATGATATGATAGTCTACCTAAGTGACCCAAAAAGCTCCACCAGAGAACTCATACAACTTCAGCAAAGTGGCTGGTTATAAAATCAACTCAAGCAAATCCTTCCTATACTCAAAGGATAAGCAGGCTGAGAAAGAAATTAGGGAAATGACTTCCTTCACAATAGTCACAAACAATGTAAAGTACCTCAGTGTGACTCTGACCAAACAAGTAAAAGATCTGTATGACAAGAACATCAAGACTCTGAAGAAGGAAATGGAAGAAGACCTCAGAAAATGGAAAAATCTCCCATGCTCATGGATTGGCAGGATTAATATAGTTAAAATGGCCATTTGCCAAAAGCAATATACAGATTCAATGCCATGACCATCAAAATCCCAACTCAGTTCCTCACAGAGTCAGAAAGAACAATTCTTAAATTCATCAGGAATAACAAAAAACCCAGGATATCTAAAACTACTCTCAAAAACAAAAGAAATTCTAGGGGAATCAGTATCCCTGACCTCAAGCAATACTACAGAGCAATAGTGTTAAAAACTGCATGCTATTGGTACACTGACAGGCAGGCAGATCAATGGACTAAGAATTAAGATCCAGAAATGAACCCACACACCTATGGCCACTTGATCCTCGACAAAGGGGCTGAAAGCATCCAGTAGAAAAAAAGATAGCCTTTTCAACAAATGATGCTGGTCCAACTGGAGATCAGCATGCAGAAGAATGAGAATTGATCCATCCTTATCTCCTTGTACTAAGCTCAACTCCAAATGGATCCAGGACCTCCACATAAAGCTAGACACTCTGAAGCTAATAGAAAAGAAACTGGGGAAGATCCCTGAGGACATGAGCACAGGAGAAAATTTCCTGAACAGAAGAACACTAATAGTTTAAGATCAAGAATTGACAAATGGGGCCTCATAAAATTATAAAGTTTCTGTAAGGCAAAGGACACCATCAAAAGGACAAATCAGCCACCAACAAATTGCAAAAAGATCTCCAACCCTACATCAGATAGAGGGCTAATATCTAATATATATAAAGAACTCAAGAAGTTAGACCCAAGAAAATCAAATAATCCTATTAAAAAATAGGGTACAGATCTAAACAAAGCATTTTCAACTGAAGAACCTCGGATGGCTGAGAAGCATCTTAAAAAATTGTCAACATCATTAGTCATTAGGGAAATGCAAATCAAAACAACCCTGAAATTTCACCTTACACCAGCCAGAATGGCTAAGATTAAAAACTCAGGAGAGAGTAGGTGTTGGTGAGGTTGTGGAGAAAGAGGAACACTACTCCACTGCTGGTGGGGTTGCAAATTGGTACAACCACTCTGGAAATCAGTCTGGTGGTTCCTCAGAAAACTGGGCACATCACTTCCGGAGGATCCTGCTATACCACTCCTGGGCATATACCCAGAGGGTTCCCCAGCATGTAATACGGATATGTGCTCCCTGTGAATTTTTGTTAGGTTGGTTTGGATTTTTCTTTGGTTTTGAATGTTGTTCATTTGTTGTAGTGGTGTTTGTTGTTCTTGTTATTTTGAATACAGAGCTTCTCTGTGTAACAGTTCTGGCTGTCCTGGAACTCCATTTACAAACCAGGTTGGCCTTGAACTTGCAGTTGACAGCCTGCCTCTGTCTCCCCAATGCTGGACTACAGGGGTATATCACTACATCATGGCTGCCACTTGATTTTAAAGCTCCCTGTAAGTTAAGAAATTTGCTTTTCTCCTGTATAATTTATTTCCATGTTTCAATAATCTTCTCAATTAAAGTGCTCCTCACAAAGATCAAATATGGTTTATACTGATAGCCAGTAGGATGAAATCAAGTGTTTTGACCAATAAAATATTTGTAATTTGTCCTGAGTATTTTGTCAGATAACCACATTTTGCTTTGGCATATAACTTTTGAAGTCTAAACCAATAAAATATTTAAGTGGATATCATGAATATGATTAGAATAAAGTGATATGGACAAAAGATATGATAAAAGAGAACTCCACATGCCTATAATTTTTCTTTGCATCTAAATTAAATACAGATTATTATTACTTCATGAGACATAGACACTTATAACAATTGCACACATTAGGTTATATTTAGTAGAGCTTTCACATTGATTATAAACACCCAAAGGCAACACTATCTCTATATGACAAATTCAGAATAAATATCACAACTAAAGGAGAAAACAAAAAGAATTTCCCCTAAATTCTGAATCAGTATTGGCTGCCCTTTCTTACCACTCATGTTTTATAAAACTATACAAGATTTAGCGAGGAAATAGGTCAAGGTAGAGAAAAAAAATCACAAAATTATACAGGGTTATTTACATATTTATACATACATATATGTTATATATATTTGTATTTGGCTACATATATTATTTATATACATATATTATATACATATATATGTATAATATGTATGTATAATAATATATATGTATTATAGTATATATGTATACATAATATATATGTACACATAATAATATATATGTATATATATTATACATATATATGCATACATATAATGAACTCACTAAAAAATAAACTAAAAATAGCATTATTTTAAACATCTATGAAATAAAAAAATCTGATTTTAAATGAATTGATGTAGATAAATTCTTGCCAAAATAAGACATACACAAGGGTAAGAAATACATTTTAAAATCATGAAAATAAGTAATCTAGTGTAAAATGGAAATGAATGTCATGACCAGTGGTGACTTTAGATATGTAGCTCAGTAGTAGACCACTTGAGCCATATGCAAGTATCTTTGTGTATAGTCCCCAGGTGTTTCATATGTTTTGTGTATGTGTGTGTGTTTGTGTGTGTGTGTGTCTGTGTGTGTGTGTGTGTAGGTGTGTGTGTGTGTGTGTGTGTGTCTGTGTGTGTGTGTGTGTGTATGTGTGTGTGTGTGTGTGTGTTGGAAATTTCTGGTTTCCTTAACTCGGTTATGTCATGTGTTTTTTTTTTTTGTAAGTGGTCTTGTGAAAGAGCATGTGATGTTTTGTTAAAAACAGACAATTGAAAGGGTGAATAATGCTTAGAAAGAATATAAATAGAATACCACACGCCACAAACAGTAAAAGGATGTTCTTGAATTGCTACACCAACACAAAGTTTTTGTGTTCTTCACTGGTATTGACTGATCTTACTCTTGTAGAGAGAAATATGCCAAAGAAGTACTCATGGTATTCCAGTTGATTGTCTCCACTTCTTGCAAACTTCTGCTGAGTCTTGCTGTTCTGCTTGTTCACTGCTACTGACATGTGTTGCTGTTTGGAACTGAACTGAACCACTGGTATCATGACAAAACATATTGAAATCATCCCAAGGAACTATTTTTAATATTTCTTCCTTAAATCTGGTCAGTGGTGTAGTAGGCAAGCCTACAATGGCACACCCATGAGCTTAAAGCCTATAATATAAAAATATTAAATATGCTGGTGACAATATAGAGAAAGAGTAATTATAAACTGCTGATCAGAATCTCAAGTACTACAGATAATATATGTTAATAGTACATCTTGCAGAAAACTAAGACTTAATTTCCTTAATTTCTATGTATGAATCCTAGAGAAAATAAAATTGGCATAGCAAAGAGTCATTCATTCTTACTGTAGTACTATGGAAATAAGTGAAGGGTTGGAATCAATCAGGTTTTGCTGTAATGGATATGAAGACATTGAAAATGTGCTGTGTATTCACTGTGGAATTCTATTGAATAATCAAAAGAGAATCTGATGCTGTCATTTGCTTTGACATGGATAGAACACAAATTACTCCTCAGTGAGCTAGGATAAGTAAAGGAAGACAAAACCCTGATGTTACTGCTCTTCTTTTGAACAAAAATGTTAATTTCTTTCGAGTAGAAAGCAGAATAGTTATGACTTGAGTGTATTAAAGAAAAGGAGGGATAATACCAAGAACATAATGAATGAGGAATTTCATTAGGTAGGAGGAATACCTTCTAGTATTTCATTGTACAGTGAAATGACAGTCTACATCCTATTATATACTTTTTAAAGAGCTAAAATAGAAGCTTAAAGTTTATATTATAATTAAATAATAATTTAATTATTATGATAGTATAATATAATATAGTATAATAAAATATTATAGTATAATATAATATAGTATAATAAAAAAGAAATAATACAATACTGAACTTAATTTGATCACTATATGTTATTTCAATATATGAAATTGCAGAAATTTTTGAAAATGTTTTTTCAATATAATGTAACAATAAAAGTAATTTTGAAATGTATTTATACTGACTGGAAGTAAAATTTTAGATGGTTGCTAATAGAGTATCAAATGCAGTGACCTCTTAGCACAATAAGAGAATTTTTTTCTGTGAATAATTTGTATTATATATATTCTTTATTTGAATCTATATTTCAAATGATTTCTCCTTTCCTGGTTCTCACCCCCAAGTCCCATAAGTCATCTCCTGTCCCCCTGTTCCCCAGTCATCTCCCTCCCACTTCTCTGTCCTGGTATTCCCCTACAGTGCTGCATCACACCTTTCTAGGACCAGGGGCCTGGTAAGCTAAGTGTAAGATCTAAACTTTTATAATGGTATCTCATCTCGAAAATTTATTTATCTTTAAGAAAATAGTTAATGTGGCTGAAGAGATGGCTCTGCGATTAAGAATACTTGGTGCTCTTCCAGACAACCATAGAATAGTTTCCAGAATCATCTGGTAACTTACAACTGCCTCTATCCCCAACATTAAATTTATAAACCTTTAAAATAAATCTGCAATGAAGACTTTTATTAGTATCATAAAATTAAAAAAAAACCCTCAGGCCAAGTCATAGAATCATGGTTTTCTTCATAGTAAGACTCTTCTGACAGAATATTAAATCTGTAATTCTAAATATTTAATTCTCCTGTGAACATCCTTTACAAAATTTAGGTACAATATCAATATATGTAGATTATTAGTGCTATTAAGGTTTTTAAAAATAAAGAATATAGTCATTTTTTTCAATTTATCCAGCTTCCTTTACTAATCAGTATGATATTCTATTTTAGCATCCACAAACTGCAAATTAATTGTCCAATTGTTCTCCATTATATTACAACCCTAGAAAAACAAAGTAGTACATTTCCTTTATGTAGCAAGGTCACAGCAGGTAAGCCTCACAGTAAAGAGTATGTATTTTAAGCTTCTTGTCTATGTAAATCCACACTACGGGTAAGAATCTGGATCTTAGTGAAATTGATTAAGACTACATTATGATATTGATATATGCAAGTATGATTTATAATATATTAATAACTGTTTACAGCTAAAGCCCTTTCTCATTAAGCACTGACTTTAGATCTGAGTGGGACTATACTATATATATTCTATAGTTGCCTATATGTTAAAATGTAAGCAAATATGCTCCATTAATTATTCACCTCAAAATGTTGAAAATATTTTAGGTATGTAATATTGTTTAGAGTATGGCATAAATCTGTGTGATGAGCATTTGCAGGAAAATGGCACATTCAATTCTAATAACATAAAATTTCTCAGGAAATGCAAACCAGACCATCACCTGATTCTAACTTGTTTCCAAACGCCATATTCAAAATTTGTTGCTCCTAATACTTGTTTAGTTTTGCTGTATTCAAACTAACAGTACATGCTTTCATTTCTACAGAACAAGGTTTACCGTCCTGGCTTCCATCTAAGCTCCAACAAGCCCCATTAGATAACTGATACTCAGTGAGGTGTGTACAACCTCTAAAGAATCCTGCTAAAATCATGTACCCTTAAATCTTGCCTGATTTTAGAGATTTACAAATGAAGCCAGCTGCTTTCTCCATTGGGAATTCTAGACAGTAGAAATCAAAACAAAGGCTACTATTTATCATCCTCCAAATTAAATACTACATGCTACATCTGGTGTTAGTGAGTGTGCTTGACAGACTGAATAGACAATGATTACTGAAAAAAAAATGTAATATAAAAATTAAGGGACCTTTTCTGCCATGAAAGACAGTGTTATGCATCTAACACATCCTGTCTCCTGATAGAAGCAGTGCGATCTGGCCCCATAAGACATTTTAGTTCTGAATTTTAAGGCAGACAATGAGGCAATTGTCCTCTAGGGTAAGAAATTATTAAAAACTGGTTAATAACATTAACAAAGAGATGGCAGGTGCCCTGAGGAAAGCTAAAGCAACTGTGGCAGAGTAGGGTTCCTTTCTATGTATCAGAGTGAAGGGAGATATTTCATGCCACTTAATTGATGAATAATCCATAAAATTTCCTTTTGGTTTCTGATTCCCTGTTGCCTAGGGAAGAAAAAGAGTCGTGTATTTTGAAAAACCAATATGTAGCCTTGGAGGTAGGAGAGGGCATGAGAAAGTGAGACTCATTTAGAGAATGAGTATCAATCATATTCCTGAGGATATTGAGGTTTTCTCTTTGGGAACTTGAGTCTCATTAGTAAAAGATTATAAAAGAGATTCTAAATGAAGGTAGAGTTTAAGAGACAAACATTAGGGCAGGCAAGTTGGAAGTGATGAAAATTTTCAGACGCAGAAAAAGGAACAGACAAAGCTACATCTTTTATAAGCAACCTCATGGAAGTAATGAAATGTTGAGGCAGCTTCAAAGAAAAAGACCAAGAAAGCTGAGCGTGCCTGTGAAAACATTCCAAGCTTTGACCAGTGGACAAGAGAAAAGGTATAAAGAAGGCTGTGAGAGATGAAGCTCCAAGAGCATCATGATAAACATTCTTCAAGAGACTGCACCAAGGGAGAGGAATCTGAGATGGATAGGTACATTATCTCAGTAAGGGGTAAATAGCCCTCCCATTTAAAGGAAATCTTGGATTTAACCAAATCTTTGAGTAGTAGACTTCTAAACAATTGAATACCAGGCTTACTTTTATAAACTGGTAAATGGAGGAGAGCATAGTATGTAATATTTAGGTAGCTTGGAATGATAAGTATCCATTTAGGTCAGAGGTAAAGTTTAGACACTAAAAGAGTAGGAAACATCCATACCCTTGTCTTCCTTCCTCCTAAGCGTCGCCATATGGTCTGTGGATTATAGAGTGGGCATTGTGAGCATTTGGGCTAATATCCACTTACTAGTGAGTACATACCATGTGTGTTCTTTTGTATCTATGTTATCTTACTTAGGATTATATTTTCTAGTTTCATTTCTTTTTCCTTGTATTTTATGTACTCACCGTTTTTAATAGTGGACTAGTACTTCATTGCATAAATATACAATATTTTCTGTATACATTCTTTTGTTGAGACACATCTGGATTGTTTCCAGCTTCTGACCATTATAAATAAGGCTGCTTTGAACTTAGTGGAGCATGTATCCTTGTTATACTATATATTGGAGCATCTTTTGGGTATATGCCCAGTTGTGGTATAGCTGGGTCTTTAGGTAGAACGATTTCCATTTCCTCAGCAACTGCCATATTTGTTTCTAAAGTGGTCTTACCAGCTTTCAGTTCCATTAGTAATGGAGTGTTCTACTTTCTCCACATTCTCACCAGCATCTGCTGTCACCTGTATTTTTGATCTTAGCCATTCTGATTCCTGTGAGGTGGAATCTCTGGGTTGTTTTGACTTGCATTTCCCTGATGACTAAGGATGTTGAACATTTCTTTAAGTGCTTCTCAACCATTAGAGATTCTTTAGTTGAGATTTCTCTGTTTAACTCTTTACCCCATTTTAAAAGTGGTTTTGCTTGAGTCTAACTTCTCAGGATGATTTTAGGAAGTGGATGGAGTGGGGACCTGAAAGGGGGAGAGGAAGAAAAGCAAATACTGGAGAGGGCACCCACCCATCTCAAAGTTTTTAACCCAGAAATGAGAACTGTTTCTGTCTAATTGGAAGAGAGGGACAACAAATGGAGCAGAGACTGAAGGAAACGCCATCTGGGGACTGTCCCACCTAGGTGTCTGTCCTGTCTGCAGACATAAAACCCCCATACTGTTGCTGTTGCCAAGAGGCACTTATTGACAGGAACCTGGTGTGATTGTTCTCTGGGAGGTTCTGCTAGCAGCTGACCAATGCAGATTTGGATGCTCATAAGCAACCATCAGATGGAGCTTGGGGAAACAGGTGGCGGAACTGGCAGAAAGACTGGACTAGCAAATGGGGATTGCAACCCCATAGAAAGAACAATGCTAGCTGCCTGGACCACTAAGTGCTCCCAGGGATTAGACCACCAACCAAGGTAGGATTCCTTTGTTCCAAATACATATGTAGTAGAGGATGGCCTTTTCTGACATCAATACAAGGGGAGGCTTTTGATTCTGTGGGGGCTTGATATGCCAGCTTAGGGAGATGCTGGAGCAATAGGGCATGAGAGGTTGGGTCGGTGGGGAAACATCCTCATAGAAGAAAAGGCCATGGAGAGATGGAAGAGGAGAGGGTCATGGTGGGATGGGGTTTTTGTGGAGTAGTACAGGAAATTGGGATATCATTTGAGATGTAAATGAATGGAATGATTAATAAACTTTTTGACATAAAAGTTTCAATACTCCTCAGGAGTGTATCATTTAGTCCCAATGAATAGCATTTACAAAGAATGATACATTTTCAATGCAATATTAATGAATTAATTCTAAAGATAAATATTCATCAATTCAGTTAAACAGAATTATTGACTTTAGACATAATCTTATTTTTACAAAGCCCTTTACAAATATCATTGCAGCCAATACAGAAACAAAGGGCATTCTGGACCACATCCATGCAATGAAAGATTTTAGAGTTTCTAAGGACAAGTTGCTGATACATTTCTCAATGTCAACAGCTAAACTGCATAGAAATTTGAAAACTACCCCGTCCAGACCATTATAGTATAGAGACGATCCCATAGAGTGCATGAGTTGGAGTCGTTGCTATATTTTTCCAACACAATTACCTGGTAAAAGAAATTTCAACTCAATCAGTAACAATACAAGCAATAGGCCTAGATTGGGCAGATCTTTCAATACACTACTCTGTTCCCATCTATGTTATCCCTTATAACTTGTGGTTTCTCCAGGCCATGAGCTTTTCCCCAGCCTCTCTGTTTATCCTCCATAGCTACTAGTCCTTCCCCTCGATCCTTTTCTCCTCCCCCAAACTCCTAGATCCTCCCCCTTCCTCCTGCCCAGTCATTGGCTCTAGCCTTCATTTGAAAAGTTAAGGTGGGAAAAAGGTTCACAAGGTACTTGCATACACAATTAACATCTTGTCTGCCCCTCCTAGGAGTGGAATTCGCATCAAAATACAAGCCCTGGGCTATCCACAATAGTTTCCTACCTTTCCCTGAGATCCATGAGGAGCTGTGATGTTTAAATTATATAAATTTTAGTGTCACACATTTTAGTTCATGTTTTTAACAATTCCAATTTGCTATGTGCCTCCCTTGGGCATCCCTTGAAGATATCCATCTCTTCCTGGACCTCCAGAATGTACATATCTCTTTATGTATGTATCATTTTATCATTTATTGACGTATGCATTCATCTATCAGACAATAGATAATTATTGATGATCTGCAATATGTCATGTTGTATGTTAGACCTTGAGAAATCAAATTGTTAAATTCAATTATGGCTCTAGAGTAACTTATAAAATAATTGCTGCAAATCTCTGAGTCCTTATTGATTTACTATCAGAAATACAGTAAAATGCATAACAAAATTTAAAGTTCTGGTGGGTATTGCCATGGTTAGAATTCTCAGAGCCATTGATAAAGGTTTGTTTCTTCCTCCTGTTAAAACCAGCAGCTTTGATCTTGTTTCATGTTTTGTTATCATTTTAGAATCCGGACTGGAGAGGAAGATGCTGTTTGGAACATCACATTTCTATGATGGAGGAAGAATTGAAGGAAAACTGGCAGAAACACTCATGATGCTGTCAGCTGCTTCTCTGAAGCAGCTCAAATGGCCTCTTCCCCTGGTTGATAGGCCTTCAGAAGACACATTAGAAAATCTGACAATATGGAAAGATAAAACAATCCTCTGAATACCCTGGGAACTGGCAGTATGGATGGACACATGAATCCAAAAGGGGCATTACACATTTGGAATAGTCATACCTTCTTCCAGGTCATCTAAAGACTTTCTCACAGTCCTTGCCCCAATTTAGGGACAATAGTAATTTTCAATAAGGCATTTCTCATTGTGGAGGGAGTTTCAGCTTTTTATTAAACTATATAAATTGAAAGCATTTTATCCTTCATGAATTTATTAATTATTTTCTTCAAACAGATTCTTAAAGCTTGCTTTATAAAGTTAGAAATTTAGGAAGGGAAATGGAGTGTTTGGTGAATCTAAAATGTTTCTTAGATACTATAGTAGGTGTGTTAGCATTCCAGACTTTCATTTAATTGAAAATGTAGGTGTGTTTCATTGAAAAAGTATAGCAGGTGATGGGACTTCGTCGTAATCTCTGACATGCCATTAAGCAGTTTGACACATTCCCTGAAAACTAAGACCTATATCAATAATAATTGAAAGAACCATTACCTATGACAACACATTTGTCTCATTGTGTTACAAACGTATTGATAAGTAAAACTATGTAAATAAGTTATTTACCTTTACATACATTTCTCTTTATAAATAAGTTTTTTACAGTGGAAATGAAAGTTTCTGTCACAGAGAGGCTTATCTTCTATATTCCTAGCTAGTTTAGGCCTGAGGAAGAGAAAAATCCTATTAACAGAGTGTTTTAGGTGAAACACAGCTACAGGGTTGAAATTTCATTATGAATCCATTCTATTTCCATTGCCCCACAGGAACACACATACTTAATTCATCAGAGCCCCCTTATTATCTGTGCTACACTTCGACCATCCCCATCCACCTCAAAGCCTTTAATATGTCCAGTTTCAGCATTTAGAAAGTAAATCTATCTTTGAAATAGAGCAGCCCTGGCAGCCTGCCCTGTATGCTTCTAAAACATTACAAAAACCTGAACAGCAGGATTTTTGTCAAAAGAATAACAACAGTCTCTTCCCACACCTAAAATAATAAGCCTATGTTCATGCTGATGCAGTTAGGTGGATTCAATTCCCATTCATAGGGTGATGTATTGATTTAAAGATGAAATATAGAACAAGTTTTTTTCATGTGGAAGTAGTCAACTTCACTTCCAGTAATTGTGAAATGTACCATCTCCTGTAGGTAGAACCTGGACACCCAAAAAGAAAAAAAATCAAATTTAGTTAAGGAAAAATGTATCTGGGGAAAATGTTATGCCCAGTTAGCTTATACAGTACCTTTATAGTAATTAGTATCTCTTTTTGTACAAATATGCATCATTCAGAGGGGAGGATCAAACTCATGAATGAAAAACAGCTAATGTTAATTTCATTTTACAAGTCCTTTCATGCCTTAATGTTTTTTCTTACAGAATTTTCTCCACTCTGAGTTAGCCTGTTGTATTTTCCTTATGGCATAAAACGTGTAAGGTCTTGTTCTCATGATTCGTCATTTTCTACCTGCTTTATTCTTTCTCTATTTTACCATAGTTTGTGTACATACAGACCTGTGGACATCTTTCTCTACATGGTCCTAGAATGCTCCTGAAAAACAGATTTATTTTCCTTGTTATGGTTTATTTTAATAGCAACAGCCAGTGCTAATCTTTAAAAGATTAATGATTAATCTTCTTTTAAAATTTAAATTCTTCAACATTTTATAAAAGCTATAAATTGCTTATGACTCACAATAATGACAAAACGTAGAAACTGACATTTGAAGTGGACAAGTAAGTGTTGAGAATTCATTTGAAATAAATTGTCAGATAAGAGTATCTGATGAAGGGGAGCAGGATTCCAATCAGGAAGGCTAACTTTACAGGTATGGTTTTCGAAAAAAAAAAAAAAAATCAAGTCTCTCTCTGCCGGATCCTATAAAATAACAGATTCCCAAGTTTTCTCTATATTTACCTGTTTTGTCTGAACTCCACATCCATGTGTCTGAGCTAAGAGCCAATGTCCATTAAGAACCATATTCTTACAAAAACAGAAAAAAACTAATGACCGACGGGCTTATTTCCTTCTTCAGTGGGTTCTCTGTTGTGTTCCCACTTTACAATCACACTCCATGTGTGCTTGCAAGACACTTACTTAAATTAATTAATTAATTACTTTTTTTACACTCCATATTTTATTCCCTGTCCACCCTGACTCTTACAGAATGCATACCTCCTCCCTACCCTGTATCTCCACATGAATGTCCCCACCTCTACTCCACCTGACCTCTAAACTCCCTGGGGCTTCCAGTCTCTTGAGGGTTAGGTATATCATCTCTGAATGAACACAGACTCTGCAGTCCTCTGCTGTATATGTGTTGGGGGCCTCATATCAACTGGTGTATGCTGCATGTTTGGTGGTCCAGTGTTTGAGAGATCTCAGGGGTCCAGATTAATTGAGACTGCTGGTCCTCCTACAGGATTGCCCTTCTCCTCAGCTTCTTTCAGCCTTCCCTAATTCAACCGCAGGGGTCAGCTCAACCGAGATGTCCCAAGACAGAAGAATGAATACAGAAAATGTGGTTTATTTGCACAATGATTGTGAGACACTTAGTTTTGTTTTACTCATTAAATTCCTGTCAATATTTTCTTTCCTACAAATTTCAAGTTATAATCACGACTCCATCTCCAGCACCCTTGCTGCTTTGTTCATGGTATCTATATGAATTCGTTTATCTCATTAAAGTACATTTTTCCCACATTTCATCTAAAGTGATTTATCAACAATTTCCAAATTCCATTAGCTATCTTAATTCATTTTGGTCTCTCAAATATATATGTATATTAATATATATTAATATACATATTATAGAAACAATTAGTACATATATAAATGTATATATTATTATATTCACACACACACACATGTATCTCCCAATGTGTTGAAGAAGTAGTTTTAAATTTCATTGTTAGTTTCACCTTACCCACCAAATCTCTTTTCACAGGCTCAGTCTGTCAATCCTGCAATGTCATAAAAACACTCAACTTTACTCTTACATCTGATATCTGAATATTCTAGCTCCTCATCTTACCCTGAAACTTTCTAGTGCATTTGGAAGGCTAAGAAAAAAACTTCTCGGTAGTGTGGCTACATCACAGATTAGTCTAAGAACATTTTCTGAAATACCTTGTGTAAAATCAGCCTAGTTACAAGTATGACTTGTTAGACTGACACTCCCTCTCAGCGTGTGTGTGTGTGTGTGTGTGTGTGTGTGTGTGTGTGTGTACATATGTGTGTATACATATCTATGGTTTTAATTTTTGAAACAAATGACAGCATTAAAATAGTAACTGTGAACTACTTTTTGAATGCTAGCATTTGCTGGAAGTTTAGGTCTATTCCATGCCACTCCTATTCTCTGATAAATGTGTGTGTGTGTGTGTGTGTGTGTGTGTGTAATAAAAATACTTATGTGTATTTTCATTAAAAATCAGTAGCACTCAAATTAATCAAAGTAAAATAATCTGTATTATAAAATCATTTTAAAAAAATAGTACCAGATTTGTTTCATTAAAATAAGGCAAGAACTTTTAATGTTAACAAAATTCTCATTGGTTATTTTCTTGTGACATAAGCAAGAAATCAGTTGCTTGATTAAGAATGAAACAGTTGTAATATTTGCAGTCTCATTTAAGATTACTATTGTAGCACCTGCAACAATAAATATTTGTAATTAATTTAACAATTTTTTGACTTACCCGTATTTGATCCTTGTTAATAATAAGCAAGTATTTCAAGATTATTATTAATTTAATTCACCAATATTCTGTAATTTTATAACCAATTCTCTACTATTATATATTATTTATTATTTTTCTCAGAATCATTAGAATCATTTTATGAATAATTCTATGCCATTATATTTTAACATTCATATAGTGCAAATTCTATGTACTGTTCATTAGAATACTTCTTTATTTCATAAAATTTTCTGAGTCATTGGCTTTGCTAATTAGCTGGAATAAAAAGATAAAAACAAGTGTTTATATCCTCAAATAATTCATGGTGTTTCAAACTGAGAATTGAGCCAGTGGGTGATACCAGTACCATCTGAGAAACTTATAACATTCCATGAGAAAAAGAAAGTATAAATCGCATCATTTTTATTATTATTACTGATAATGAAAGTGAATAATGTAATGAAAAGCATTCTTAAGCATTTGCCATCTGGAGATCCACAAATTTATTTACATACTGAACATATATATGCTAATTAAAAATATCTGACAATCAAAAACTATCCTTAATAAAATAGAATGTTGTGTCCTTAAATGAAACATTGTTAGACAATGACACATTTAGGCTGTATAAAGACAATATTAAATTATTAACCTAATAAGCAACCATCAAAATAAATAAAGTGACACAACTCAGTTTGGATGACAGGTTAAAATATTCCTTGCATCATTCATTACTTAGTATTTTGAGAATGTTATGAGATTTATTTCATAATTCACTTGTTAGAACTAGAAATACTCCTTTCAGAAACTGTTGAGAAAGATGAGAAAAAAAACAATTTCTGTTATTGTTTATAGACTTTTAAATTGCATAACTATTTTGTGGTAATTTTATATTTTCTTTTAAATTTAAATTACAACTATTCTACTACATTCAATTTCAAATTAGATTCCTAAGATACAATGGATACATGTTGACTTAGCTAGGTTTCCATCTCTGTGAAAAGGCAAGCACGACTAAGGAAACTTTTATAAGTTATACTTATGAGGAACAGTATTTAATTTGGGCTGTCTCACAGGCTTAGAGATTCAGTTCATTACTATCATAGCAGGAAATATGGCAGTGTCCAGGCAGGGATTGCATTGCTGAAGGAGCTCAGAGCTCTGCATCCAAAGGATGTCAGAAAGAAACGTTTTACTATGTGGCTAGGAGGAGGGTCTAAAACACCCACCTGCACAGTGACATGTTTCCTCCAGCAAGGCCAACGTAGTCCAATAAAGCCACGACTCCTAACAGGGCCATCCCCTGGGCCACACATATTCAAACCACCACACATGTACTCAAAGGATGAAAGTAACAATTTATGTCAGTTTTAACATTAAAAGGCAACAACTTTAAGCATCCTAAATATAAATACAACCCAAATGTTCATGATGAAAAGAAAATATTCTCTCCAAATTGCTACACAGAAAAGCCCCTAGAACATATTCATGCCTTTAAATTTATCCTTAGATCATGATTCAGCTTGATTACAAATTTTACTAATTTCAAAATTTGATATTTTTAATATTGGTTCATAGGACTTAAAGACTTATCTTTGGCCGACCAAAGATTTGCTCATTGTTACAGCTCCTTGAAAACCCCAGTGTAAATTATGAAATAGCTACTTCCATGGGAATGTCTTATGAGAGAGCTAAGGTCCACAGTGCTATTGATAGACCCAGCAAAAATCCAACATCAATTGTCTTGTCGTTGACTGAGAAATAGGATAATGAACTTTACCTACAATCTGTCTATGACTGTGAAATGATGCTGTTTAGCTAATACTGACAGCACAGCCCAATTAATCTTAAGTCTAGGAAAGGCAGGCATTGTGCATACCAATGATATGCTACATTAATATAGTACAAAATCGTACAAAACAAAATTTGAAATTGTGTAATGTGATGAAAATTAATAACTTGTACAAAAATTGATGACATAAAATATCATATAATAAACTATTTTATTACTATATTCTTAAACAAATATAAATGATCTACAGCTATAATAAAAAAATGATAACTTGAAACATAACTTTATTGAGAGCTGATATCATAAAATTCCAGTATGATAAAAATATTATATCTTGTGTCATGTGAGTAGAAATGTTTTCAAACTTATTAGCAAATACATTTAAAATATTTGTCAACTGAATATGTTCAGCATTTCAGATTCCATATCTCTTTTCATAAAAATAGACCCTAGAAGGTTCACAATAAGTTGTATCAGACATGTTTTTCTCTGTCACTCTATCTGCTTGTCAAGTATTTAATGCCACTATAACATGTTTCGAAGACTTCCCTTTCTCATTGGAATTGCATTTCTTTCTTTAATCTTCATATAGATTTTTGTAGTGTTTTGATAATTAGTATTAATATATTTTCAAGATTTTTATTTGTCAACAGATGATAATGACCAACAGATGATTGTAGGATTTCAACTATCAAATTTCTATGATGGAGAAACAATTATTTAAATTCTTGAAAGAAAACTTTGTTTTCTCATACAAATTTAACTTGTTCAATTCTGACTAATTCATAGTTCATATAGCATATATATATATATATATATATACACACACACACACTGTATTGTTCTTCTCAACATACTCAGATTTTATTCTTGGAACAATCAATTGCATTAGCATAGTAGCTGAGAGTGATTTTGAATGCAAGGATTTGCTGTCAGTCTAAGCCTTGTTCCATGGCACCATTGTCCTCCTGGGAAACAAAGCACATAGATGCCAACACAACCCCACTGTTGCAGCTATAATTTCATGCATGGGTCTTCTGTAAATATCTAACATGTAAAAGCATTTTGGAATGTTTCAAAAAATTTACTGATACTGAAGTTTTAGGTATTCAACTATAATACATTTTATTCAAAATAATACCAGTATCCATGGACAGATACTATGAAATGTACATAAACAATAGATAAATTAATTGATAAATATAAACGCCAACATCATTATAGTTTAATTCTCTTAAATATATAATTCTCTATTGTTCACAAAAAGCCTTATCAACCATAAGTATTCTGGAATCTTTAAAATGTGAAACTCTACTATCAAACAAGCATATTCCCTAACTACATTATAAATTATTGCCCTTATACACATACATAAAATCATTCTTACCCCTCATCATGGATACCTTTCTTTGAAACAAATAAAGAGGTCCACAATCACTTATAATGCAGAATTATGAACCAAATCACAGTGAATACATCTACAAAACAACTCCATTTCTTAAGAACAGAGCATAATTGCAGAAGAGGGGTTGGAAAAATCCTGGAACAGCGAGTTCATTATGAGATTGAGTCTATCAGGAATGTCAGAAGCTATACCCATCACTGACTAGACAGGAGTTTAGCAACACAACAGTATGCTAATGTGGACATTATAAAGCCCAAGAGGCCTCAGTTTTATAAAAGATACTACAGATAAATAAGAGAAATGTATTCCCCTGGGAAGAGCACACCATTGGTTATCCAATACCAATGGTTGTTTTTCAAAACATACATATCAGTAACATTATACAGAGTGATTTGGCTAGTTTTTATCAACTAGATCCTTACTAAGAAGTCCAAAGGAGGAAACCATGATTAAAGAATCCTTCCATGGTGTGACCTATAGGCAGAAAAAACTGTAAGAAATTGTCTTAATTAGATTTGATGTGGAAGGGCTAAGCACATAGTAGATTGGGACACCCTGAGATGGAGGTCCTTTTTCTATAAGAAAACAGACTGAGAAAGCCATCATGAGTAAGGCATCAAGAAGTACTCCTCCACGACCTTTGCAACAGCTCCTGCCTCCAGGATCCTGCTTGCCTTTTTAGATGATGGACAATTATATAGACATCCTATCAAAATGAACCATTTCCTTCCCAAGCTGCTTTGGGCTATGGTACTTCATCACAGCATATGCTGAAACAAAGCCACAGAACAATTACAATTTAGTACCCATTTTTATAAAAAACACTATTCTGGTTATAATTAAGGTCAGGAAAGATTCTTGTAGATAAAACAAAAAGTTGAGAAGAGACCATAAATAAGCATTTGACAAACTACTATAAATGATGAGAGACAAAAGCTGAAAATTAGAAATACATGGCATTGAAGGTTTAGTAGACACAGGAGTAGATGTAACAATGATTGCATCATAATCTTAGCATCCATATTGACCTCTTAAGTAAGTAAATATTTATCTACTAAGATTACAACGTCCTCTCTGGTGAAACAAAGTTTATAATGGGCTGAGTGTATAAGGCTACAGAACAAATAGGAATATTAAAGCCTTATGTGGCTAATATAGCCATGAATCTATCAGGATGTGATTGGTTGCATCAATGGAAAACACAGATGATCATTCTTCCAATCTCAGAAACAAACCATAAAATACAAATACTTCTGAGAAAAATGTTAAGAACTATTATCAAGAACAGTCACAGACTATAAAGCCTGAACGTAGTCAGGACACTCCAGCTATGGAGAGACATTGGGTAGTTGGAAAGACACCTGATTTAAATCACCATGTATATTTATAGATGTATAGGCCTCAGAATGAAGACCAGTGTATTTGTTACTTTGGGTGATAAGTTTTGTCACAGGAGAAGTAAAAATGTGGATACCATCAAAATTAATAAAAATTAGTGTCAAAAGCCAGCTTTGACACCTCAGGGTCAAGCAAGGAGGGCTGATTTTGGAATCAGCTATTGTAACCTAATGCTGCCTAGGCTGTTTCTGATAGCAACTGATGGGGTCTGCTGCTGATGGCAGCCAGCTACTAGAGTAATCACTCAGCAGACTTTTCTCTGAGGGAATAAAGCTTGATTCATTGGGGTCTCACTCCTTGTGACTGGAGAGAAACTCTGATATCTTTAAATTTGATGGTGGCCTACTAAATCCTTAAATCAGTATAAAGCTATTCTTTAATTATATTCGTTTTTTCTTGTGAATGGCTATAATAAATAGTATGTTCCCTGATTACTTTATGAAAAGTTATTTAAAACACATTTCATAGTACAGGTAAAGAAAAAAAAATTCCCATACACTTTTAACTCAGCAACTCATTATATAGATTAACAAAATGCGAGCAAGAAAGACAATTTTCTCAAACAGATTTTCTTACTGGTAGGCAGCAATTTGTGATTACAAAAATAGATCAAGGAGTTTTTAATTATCTTAATATGTAATCTCATACTACTTTAAAGAAATCACCCATGTAAACTTTTATATAAAAAATAAATCTAATAGAATACAGAGTGAAAAGTAGCCTTGAACTCATTGGTGCAGGAGACAACTTCCTGAAGAAAACACCAATGGCCCAGGCCATGGGTAAATGAGACCTGGTAAACTGAAAAGCTTCTGTAAGTCAAAGGTCACTGTAAATGTTACAAACTGACAGCTCTGAGATTGAGAAAGCGTCTTCACACCACCTTGAGACTGATCCCCTGTGAAAGAACCAATATGACTCTATTAAGGATACTCTGCTAGGCTTGCAGAAAGGAACCTAGCATCTCTTGAGAAGCTTTATCCAGAAACAGATGGAAGCAGATGCAGAGATCCACAGCCAAACATCAGGTGGAGCCCAGGGAGTCCTGTAGAAGAGTGGGAAATAAAGTGAGCAAGTCAGAGAGTTCAAGGACACAACAATAAGACCTATAGAGTCAAACAAACTGGGACCATGGGAGCTTGTAGAGCCTGGGCAATCAATCAGGCAGCATGCAGGATCTGGACCTAGAGCCACACACCCACGTTTGTAGCAAATGTGTAACACGTGTCCCCATGTGCATTCCTTAACAAGTGAATTGGGGGCTGTCTAAGTCTCTGTTCCCTGGCACTGGATCCCCTTTCCCCTACTGGTAGGTTCTCAGTGGCAGAAGATAGGACCCGCGTACCACCCCCTTACCATTATTAAGGACCAGTCAACTAAATTGTTACCTGTTCATATTTTGCCTAATAAGCCAAAATGTAATATTGTTCACCTCCCTGCCTTTTAAACTTTGGAGCTGCACCCCCCCCCCAATAAAAAGCCTGCCTTGAGATCAGACTGGTTCTGCAATTAGTTACCAGAGTCCTTTTTGTGTTCTTGATCTTATCAGTGCCATGGTGTGAGTTAAATAAACCATCCAAGTCTGATGAAATCATTGATTATATGGTTTGCAGATTGACTCCTAGAACGTAACAGGGAGTAATGGGGTCAGGGATTTTAAGGATGAGACTGAGGAGAAAAGAGGAAAGGTGGCTATGATCTGGATATAAGGTGAATAGTGAAAGTAAAAGCAAAAAGCCAAAACTAGTGGTTTCTATTCCTATGTACAGACAGAGGCTTTTGTGCTGTAACTTAGGGAAAAAAAGACAAAACCATCTTTCCTTGAGAGTAGTGTGTGGTATCTATCAACATTTAAGGGAACTTGCCAAAAACTACACTGGAGTGAATGGTATGCCAGTGTGCTTTGTGAGGTACATACTTCCCAATATTTTATTTCTTGTCTAAACTACTTGGCTTGTAAGTTTCTAGGTATTGGCAATAGATAATCATGGAATACATGTCTGAAAGAAGTGTTGGTCCATTTCTGAATTTCAGTTTTAAAATGACAATCTTGAAGTATAATACATGTACTAGTATTTGAAGAAGAGATTTCTTTTATGTTTGTTTCTCAGTTCTCAAGAATAAAATTATAAAAGCACATTTATGAATATTTAAAGCTTAAAACTCATTAAAAAGATAGTAGGTAAATTACAAGACAATTTGTGCTAAATATCTTTCAACAAAGGGCAAAATGGCATAAAAAAGGAATGTAGATAAATCCAGATTTAAGATTAATGTAGAGAATCCTAGGATGAAAGGAACTTCCCTGATATTTATAGTGCAAAATATTATTCTCTTTTTATCTTATATAGGTGTCTGCCTTTCTCAAAGAATTTTATGCTATATATGGCACAGAAAAAACATGCATAAGTAGAAATACCACTCTTCAAAAATGAGGTGAATGATTTGTTCCTTGACTGAGAAACTTTCAAAAATGTGGCTTTTCCTTGACTATATTAAAATTTTCTATCTTAGGCCAGGTGATGCTTTAGATAGAAGTGAAGCAGCAATCACTACAGCAAGCTAACTCTGCTAACTCTATGGGAATTCACCTTGCCAAACTTTCAATAGTTTAAGAAATGTGTGTAATCCTTTCATAACAAACTGTCTCTGGAGAGGCAGAACTATGCACACTAGGTGTTCAGATACCATGTGTCCATGATTCTTACTTGGAAGCAGTTAACAACTAACTTTCAGCAGAAGAGGAAAGCTGTTGGCTAACTCAAGTTTGTAGGAAAGATGGAGATTTTAGACAAATAATAATCTTCAAAAACAAAACAAAACAAAAAACAAAAAACAAAATACGGACCAAAATGAGTGTGTAGGGAAAACTGGAATTTTCAAACTGTCACAAGCCAAAGAGGTAAATTTGGCTACGTATATCACAAAAAACAAAGTTATTGTGTGGCTCAAATGGTAATAATGAATTCTGATCTCTAAAGAAACTGGAAGAGTCAGCTACAATCTTTGTATGATAAACAAAATTAAATTCCAAGGACTTTAATTAATATCAAAGGATATTAATTATCATGCAGACTCTAGCTGCTCCAACAAATATGCAAATGTAACATTCGTTTGATGAATGAAGCTTCGCTGAGGCCAAGGAGTGGAGAGTAAGCATGCTTGGGTAGATGCTACAGGCAGGTTTCTTGAGACCATCTTCTCAAGGTTGTACTTGCCCTTTCTCAGTGTAGCATCATCAACACCACCACACAGATTTTTATCACTACAAATAGACATTGTGTAGTTTGTGTGGAACATATTTTCCAAGGGTCAAGTGTTTCAAAAGTTGTTTTCTTTTTTTTTTTTTTGTAGAAGAGATTGAAGATTATATTCTTCTCACCTTCTGCCAAGGAGAGCTGTTCAGTATATTGTACTTTCCATTTCATGATGGTTCCATATACCATTAACGTGTGAGCCAAAATAAACATTTCCTTCCATATGTTGTTCTTGTCACATAATTATTCAAAGTGACCAGATAAGTACTTAAACTAGATATAAGACATTTCCTTCCATTGCAATCCCTGCAAACAATTTGACTGAATCTAACCACACAGACTCTATGTAAGTATCATACATATAATTTCATGTGTCAAGGTAACTTCAGTTATAAAGTAAGGGAAAATAGAAAGGTAGGGATGGACAGCCCAGCTGCTATGCCTGTGAAGAATTACAGTGGCCACAATGGCAATACACATCCAAAGAGCAACATTGGCTTTTATACCCTGCAGGTAGCTAATGGTATTTGAATTAGACTAAGACGCTTTATATAGGGAAAAACCCAGGCCCTTCACTGTGCACATAGAATGCTTTCCATTGTTGATGAAGCTGTGCACCCTCAAAGAGAAGCAACTACTGCTTTTTTATTGAACCAGTATAATGCCTGACTGCATTCCAAATATCTATTCTTATACACAAAGAAAAGTGTAGCTCCCATATCTAAGCAAAGAATAAAATGTTTGCAGATGAACACCATTACAGAAAGCCACAACTTTCCAACATTTACAGAACAACTCTCTGTGGGATTCCCAGCCCCAACTTATACATCTAAAAAATATGGGGTGTGTGTGTGATACCTTGGAAGAAAGGGATAAAACATTGTAAGGACCAGAAGACTAGAATAGTACGTCAGCTTTGAGATAGTATGTTCAATATAAGACAGAAAAGCTGAGCACGGAAAATTTTAACAGTAATGTTATCTAAGCAACACCTCAAAAAATGATGATCACACTTGACAAGAAAAATGGACAGGAGTATTGTTTTTTTCATGAATTAAGCCCACCCAAGAAGAAATATATATAATTGATGGTTACTGATAGATGAAGAATCAGTTTTCTTTAGAGATAAGCTTTTTTACAGGTTAGAACTTACAAAGAGGTCAGGCTTAGACACATGTAAGCAATACTAAATCATCATATATATACACACAGACACATACATACATATTTATATAAACATATGTATATAATATGTTTATGTATATATCCAAATCTTTTTGTTGTATAATTTTTGAAATGTGCATACATATATTGTATATACATACACTATATATAATTATGTATATATACACTTGTATATATATGTATTGTATATATACGTAATTATATATACAATTTTCTCTATATATTACACATATATATGCACAATTATATACACATACACACACATATATATTATATATATATATAAATATATATAAATATATATATATATATACACACACAATTGTTTTGGTGTCTGTATGTGGGATGGATCACCAGGTGGAAAAAGAAAAACACTCCTCTATTGCTTCTGGGGTTGCAAGCTGGTACATCTACTGTGGAAATCAGTCTGGTGGTTCCTCAAAAAAATAGGACACAGTATTACCGGAAGACCCAGCTATACCATTCCTGGGCATATACCCAAAAGATTATCCAACACATAACAAGGACACAAGCTCCACTATGTTTATAGAAGCCTTATTTATAATAGCCAGAAGCTGGAAAGAGCTCAGATGTTCTTCAATAGAGAAATGAATTCAAAAAATATGGTACATTTACACAATGGAGTACTACTCACCTATTAAAAACAATGAGTTTATGAAATTTTTAGGCAAATGGATGGAACTAGAAAATAACATATTGATTGAGGTAACCCAATTACAAAGGAACATACATGGTATGCACTCACTGATAAGTGGATATTAGTACAAAAGCTTAGAATATCAAAGATACAATTCATAAACAAAAATAGACCTATGTTTTTGAGGAACCATCAGACTGATTTCCACAGTAGTTGTACCAGCTTGCAACCCCAGAAACAATAGAGGAGAGTTCCTCTTTTTCTACCTGGTCATCCATCCCACAAGCTCAAGAAGAAGGAAGACCAAAGTGTGGATGCTTCAGCGCTTCTTAGAAGGGGGAACAAAATACACAGGGGAGGAAATATGGAGACAAAATGTGGAACAGAGATTGAAGGAAAGGCTATGCAGAGACTTCCCAACCTGTTGACATACTGTCACCAAACCCAGACACTATTGTGGATGCCAAGATATGCTTGCTGTCTGATATAGCTGTCTCCTGAGAGGCTTGGCCAGAGCCTGACAAACACAGAGGTGGATACTTGCAGCCAATTATTGTACTGAACACAGAGTTCCCAGTGGAGGAGTTATAGGAAGACTGAAGGAGCTTGAGAGGTTTCCAACCCCATAGGAATAACAACATTTTGAACCAAACAGATCCCCCAGAGCTCCCATTGACTAAACCACCAATCAACGAGGACACACGGAGAGACCCATGGCTCTAGCTGTATATGTAGCAGATGATGGCCTTCTTGGGCATCAATGGGAGGAGAGCACGTTGGTCCTGCAGAGGTTCAATGCTGCAATGTAGGGGAATGAAATAGCATGGAGGTGGCAGAGGGTGGGTGGATAGGGACAGAGAAGCAAGAGGAAAGGTGTTTGCATGGGATGGGGACAACCAGGAAATGGGATAACATTTGAAATGAAAATAAAATATTCAATACTATAAAAAAAAAGAAATTACAAACAGGTCAGATTTAGACACATGTAAGCAATACTAAATCATATATATCTATATATATTCATACATATATATACATATATACACACATGTTTATGATTTAGTATTGCTTACATATATTCATACATACATATTTATGTATGTAGTATTACAAAACAAAAAGTTTTATATATATATAAATATATATATATAAAACTTTTTGTTTTATATATATATTTATATATATATACATATATCCAAAATTTTTTGTTGTATAATTTTCAAAAAACTGTGTGTATATATGTATACATATATATATATATATATATATATATATATATATATATATATATATATATATATATATATATATATATATATGTATAGATGCAGGTGTATTTTGTGTATCACATATGTTAGATATAGAATATATACACATATATGTATGTATATTCTTAAAATTTTTATTATTAATTAATTTATTTTTTTTTACATTCTATATTATATTCCACCCCACCCCTTGTCCACCCTCTGACTGTTCCACATCCTTTACCTCCTTCCTTCCCCAAAATTTAAAATAAAAAGTAATTTTTTTAAACAAATATGGGTGTCTTTGCATTCAGGGCAGAGATGTTAAGAATTGCCAGATTATGTTGGTGAATATTTCTTTGATGTTGATGAAGTGTCCTCCACCTATTTTGATTACTTTTGTTTTGAAATATATTTTGTTAGATATTAGAAGGGCTATACAAGATTGCTTCTTAGATCCATTTGTTTGGAAAATCTTAATTGCTAATTAAAGGATAGTCACACTGCATTTCACAGATTGCATAATCCTTATATGTATGCAAGTGTGTTTCGTGTATCATATGTGTTGGGTTAAGAATAATAAAACATAAGTTTCAAAAGAATGAGAAAGTCCAATAGAGGAAAAATGTGAGACACAAATATACAAGCTTCAGTAGTTTTCAATAATAACTTTAATTGTCAATGACTTCCTTTCTCCAACCAAAAAGTAAAGATTGAAGAGACGCAGGACTAGTGAGGAGGAAAAAGCAAGAGCAATGTACACATTGTATCCATGCATCAAAGACTTAAAACATCCAAAAATAGAGTTTTTAAATGGCTTACTTGCTGTAAGTGTGCTAGCTGTAATATGTCCTTAAAAAAGGTAATGATGTTCCCCACAATTTAGCAAGAGTTTGTTTTAATAATCATCATTCTATAAAATGTATACATAATCTTTAGGCTTCCAGCTTATATATACTGACATTACTTCATTTCACATAAAATCCTTATTAACCTAGTTATTTATGAGAACTACCTCACATGAATTTGATACTTTCAAGCCAAAATTCATAAGTGTGACAACTCCTTCATGAATAATGTTCCTATTGCAGTTAAGTAATATCATTTTCCTATATAAATCCATGTACTATCTACAGCAGCATAAAAAATCAGAGCTGTTTAAAACTATACACATTTATTGTCCCCTAGTTTACTCCCTTGGAAATTAGTTATTACAAGCTGGTAGCCTGCTCAGGTTCTTAGTCTTACAAGGCTACAATTGAGGTGTCAGTTAGAACATGACAATCTCTGGGCTTAGCTGGAGGAACCTTATGGAAATGGCACCCAACTGAGGCATCAATCCCAAGCTCTCTGTGTGTAGTGACTGGGTTGCTCACTCACAGTTGAACTCTCCCCTAGTGAGCAGTAGGGAAAGCTAATAAGACAAGAAAGATTGATCAGTATAGAGTCAGAAATTTTTTGCTGTGTAATACACACACACACACACACACAAACACACACATATATGATATACATGTACAGCAGATATGTTTTATACACTTTAATACAGATATGCAATAAATATCAAACTCTTATCTTCTGCCTCCTGCTATCTATCAACTATCCTCATCTCCAAAACTTTCAGTTTGTGTTTGTACTACATTGAGAATAATAAGGGCTAGTCTGGAGTGATGGTTCAGCCTTTAGAGGCTAGACTCAAAGCCAAAGATAAGAGGAATTAACAAGGACTGTCTGTGTGGCCATGGATTTCAAGACATCTGTAGGAATGTGATGGGTTAAGCAGTGTGTGTAGAACTAAAGAATGCCTTCCTCCTCCCTGAGCTAATCAAAATTCAATGAATTAGAGGAATGGATGAATGTTAGTCAACAGTGACAGTGCATAGGAAAGTCTTATAATTTGCCTTCTATAGTACAATTCTTCCGTTGATCAGATATACTTCCAGTACCATTGATGTTACTGTTAGGGTTGGATTTCTAGTATTTATATTTCCAAATGGTTTTCCAATTACCAACTTATATGCTGTAACTACCAGATAAGGTTTGAATTTTCTGTCCAGTCATCTCCGTACACTTTTGATTTATTTCGTAATATCATGCTTGCTAGGGATCAGTGTACAACCCCAAATACTAAACTGTTCATTACTTGAAACAGTCCACTCTAATTTTCAATACATCTTTTTTTTTCAGAATGTACAGAATAAGTGCTTCTCAGAATTCAGAAGTATAGTTAGATTGAAGGAGTTAGTAAATTTTCATGGAACTTTTAGGCAGAAATTCCTGTGTAAACCTTACTGAAGATGTGACATGTTCATTGGTTTCAACTATTAATGAACAGATGCAATCAGGTAAAGCCTGAGGCTTGCCAATAGGAAATGAACAGGTTATGCTTGACTTCAAGACTAAAATAATTTTTATTCTTACATGCTGACTTGAAGCACAAATGCTTCAGGACCAAGACATTCAGATACCTTTTCTAGCAATGTCAATATTTTGTTTCACTGTCATTTGTTTTAACATCATATGAATAAAAAGGAAAGAAAAACACAACACAAGAAAATAATATTTATTTCACACTTCCTGAACATTTTCACAATCAAGAGTCTTTATGTGTTGTTATAAAAATATTAAAACATCTTATTTTCTCATGTTAACTATAGGAGGACATTATAATTACTGAATGTGATTCAATCCATAGAATTCAACTCTGATACGTTTCTATTTTCACAAGGCAGACATATACCATGATCATATAGGTGGTTTTCCCACAGAGAGGCTTATTTATTGCAGTCCAGAGGTGCTAAAGATTGTGACTTCCCTAAATGTAGGAATTCTCTTTAGTGGCAAGATTATTTCTGACATTTCTTCTATTTATACAAAAATCAATAAATGCTACTATTTTCTGAAAAAAATATATAAGGACTTTAATTTCTATACTATACTGGTTAAGACTATTTTCAGTTATACGTTTAGGGAGTCACTAAATTCTATATGTTTGTGCTAGTTCCACTTCTGTTGCAGTGATTAAACACTCTGACCAAAAGCAAATTAGAGAGGGAAGGGCCTTACTCAGCTAACAAATCCAAAGAATAATCTGATAAGCAGGGAAGTTGCTCTGGCAGGAACATGTGACAACGGGCCATATTACATTCACAGGCAAAGAAAACAAGTGACCACGTCTATGTTGACTCCCTGCTGCTCATGCTCAGATACTTTCTTACCTCTTACTCAGTTCAGGGGCCAGATCTTGAAACAATTGAGCCTAAAACAGGCAATGTCCTCTTATATTAGATTATCTAAAGATGAAGACACTCCTCCACAGATATGCCTGCAGGCAAACCTGACCTAGACAGTTTCTCATTAGAGGCCCTGTAGGGATGCTAGGTTGTGCTAGTTGACAAAACAAAAACAAAAACAAAAACAAAACAACAAAAAACCCCTAGCTGTCACACATACTGCTGCATGGAAATGATCAGCAACCAGTACTCAATGGCTAAGCAGTACTCAAAAGCAAAGATATGTGTACCATGGGTCTCCTTGAAATTTACATTAGATTACTATTTTCTTTGTCAGGAGAGTTAGTAGATGGCTTACTGGGTAAAGATGTTTTTAGTCAAGATGGTCAATCCATATTCAAACTATAAGATCCACGTGCTGAATAAAGAAAATGTGCTCTTATCAACTTCTGCCTCTTGCTCTATCCAGTGTGGACATTCTTAAGCATCAACATGCACACAGATAGACACACACACACACACACACACACATACATCACATAAAAAGAAATTAACAAGTTAAATGCAACAATTTCAAAAATACTAATTTTCTCCTTAGTAAAAATTTAACATTTATTTTTTACCATTTATAATATTTATTTTGTAGAAATTTAATACATAATAGTAAAAGTTCCTCATTAATGTAAATAATGTGTGTCCAACTGGAAAAATAAAAATAGTGACTAACAATGTTATTTGTACATCTTTAAATTCTATTTAGTACTTAACTTAGAACTTCTAATGCAATTACTCGGAGTTAATATTTTGTGGATTTTTGTTGTTGTTTTGCATTTGCAATATCACTAATTCCATTGTCCAAATGTGCTTCAGACTCACTCGACTCCACCCTCCATCTCTAATTTGGTGGGAATAAAGGACTGTGCCATGAGGTCTGATTCACATTTCTACTACTGCATTTCATTTGCTGTCATGGGATCCTTGCAGGTAAGTTCATACTCTAAGTACATACAACTTATGTAAATAAAACAATGGCATGCATATTAGTTAATTTCCTGTGCCTATGATAAATTATGTTGATGCAGGCAACTTATAGGAGCTTATTGTACATTTATGAGTGAAGAGGGATAATAATCCATGAAGGCATGCATAGGGAGTAAGTCCCAAATAGCAAGAGGTCAATCATTAACTACAAATAGAAAATGGGAAGTATACTGGGAATCACAAGAATATTTGAATGCTCAAAACCCACTCATAGAGACATAATTTCAGCAAGAACATACCTCCAGATAGTTAACTGGGGAACACATTTTTAAATGTCAAACACTCAATGAAATTAACTAAAAGTTTCAGGAAGAGTTATTTATCAATATTTATAGTTGAGACAAACTGGGTCCATTCTTACTATCTTTTTTAAAAAATAATTATTTATTATATTTATGTGAGTGCATTGTTGCTGTCTGCAGACAAACCAGAAGACAGCATCATATCTCATTATAGATGGTTGTGAACCACCATGCGGTTGCTGGAAGTTAAACTCAGGACCTCTGGAAGATCAGTCTGTGCTCTTAGCTGCTGAGCCACTTCTACTCAACAGTCAAAGAAATCGCAAAATGCAAAAAGCGTGTAACCCAAAACATCCAGGAAATCCAGGACACAATGAGAAAGCTAAATCCTAAATCTAAGGATTATAGGCATTGATGAGAGTGAAAGTTTACAACTTAAAGGGCCAGCAAATATCTTCAACAAAATTATGGAAGAAAACTTCCCTAACCTAAAGATTGAGATGCCCATGAATATACAAGAAGCCTACAGAACTCCAAACAGACTGGACCAGAACAGAAATACCTCCTGTCTCATAATAATAAAAACCCCGAATCTACTAAACAAAGAGAGAATACTTAGGGCAGTAAGAGAAAAAGGGCAAGTAACATATAAAGAAAGACCTATCAGAATGACACCAGACTTCTCACCAGAGACGATGAAAGCTAGAAGATCCTGGGCAGAGCTCATGCAGACTCTAAGAGAACACAAATGCCAGCCAAGACTACTATACCCAGTGAAACTCTCAATCACTATAGATGGAGAAACCAAGATATTCTATGACAAAACCAAATTTACAAAATTTCTTTCCACAAACCCAGCCCTACAAAGGATAATAGGGGGAAAACACCATTACAACGAGGGAAACTATACCCTGGAAAAAGCAGGATATTAAGGTTCTTTCATCAAACCCAAAAGAAGATAACCACACAAGTATAAAATTAACATCAAAAATGATGGGAAGCAATAACCACTACTCCTTAATATCTCTTAACATCAATGGACTCAATTCCCCAATAAGAAGACATAGACTAACAGACTGGTTACATAAACAGGACCCTACATTTTGCTGCATACAGGAAACACACCGCAGTGTTAAAGACAAAAACTACTTTACAGTAAAAGGCTGGAAGAAAATTCTACAAGCAAATGGTCCCAGGAAACAAGCCGGAGTTGCCATTCTAATATCAGGTAAAATTGACTTTCAACCTAATGTCATCAAAAGAGACATGGAAGGTAACTTCTTGCTGGTCAAAGGAAAAATCCAACAAGAAGAACTCTCAATCCTGAACATCTATGCTCCAAATACAATGGCGCCCTCATTCATAAAAGAAACTTTATTAAAGCTCAAAGCACACATTGCACCTAACACAATAATTGTGGGTGACTTCAATATTCCACTCTCATCAATGGACTGATCAGGAAAACAAAAACTAAACTGGGAGACAGTGAAACTAATTGAAGCTTTGGACCAATTAGATTTAACAGCTATATATAGAACTTTTCATCCTAAAGCAAAAGTATATACCCTTTTCTCAGTACCTCAGAGTACCTTCTCCAAAATCGATCATATAGTTGGTCACAAGACAGACCTCAACAAATATAAGAAGATTGAAATGCCTCCTATCAGTTCACTATGGAGTAAAAGTGGTCTTTAATAACAATAAAAACAACAGAAAGCCCACATACACATGGAAACTGAAAAATACTCTACTCAATGATACCTTGGTAAAGGAAGAAATAAAGAAAGAAATCAAAGATTTTTTTAGAATTTAACGAAATTGAAGGCACAACATACACAAATCTATGGGACACAATGAAAGCAGTGCTAAGAGGAAAACTCATAGCTTTGAGTGCCTCCAAAAGAAATTCGAGAGAGCATACTCTAGAAGATTAACAGAACAACTGAAAGCACTGGAACAAAAAGAAGCTAATTCACCCAGGAGGAGGAGAAGACAGGAAAGCATCAACCTCAGAGCTGAAATCAATGACGTAGAAACCAAGAGAACCATACAAAGAATCAATAAAACCAGGAGCTGGATCTTTGAAAAAAATCAACAAGATAGATAAACCCTTAGCCAGACTAACCAAAGGGCACAGAGAAAGTATCCAAATGAACAAAATTAGAAATGAAAAGGGAGATATTACAACAGAAACTGAGGAAATTCAAAAAATCATCAGATCCTACTACAAAAGTTTGTACTCAAAACAACTGGAGAATTTGGAGGAAATGGACAATTTCTTAGACAGATACCAAATACCAAAATTAAACCAGGATCAAATAGATCATCTAAACAGACCCGTAACCCCTAAAGAAATAGAAGGGGTCATAGATAGCCTTCCAACCAAAAAAAGCACAGGACCAGATGGTTTCAGTGCAGAATTCTATCAGACCTTCAAAGAAGACTTAACACCAATACTCTTCAAACTATTCCACCAAATAGAAACAGAAGGAACACTACCCAACTCCTTCTACGACACCACAATTACGCTGATACCAAAACCACACAAAGATCCAACTAAGAAAGAGAATTTCAGGCCAATTTCCCTCATGAATATCGATGCAAAAATACTAAATAAAATTCTTGCCCACTGAATCCAAGAACACATCAAAATGATAATCTACCAGGATCAAGTCGGCTTCATCCCAGGAATGCAGGGATGGTTCAATATAAGGAAATCCATCAATGCAAACTACTACATAAACAAACTCAAAAAAAAAAAAAACATGATCATTTCATTAGATGCTCAAAAGGCATTTGACAAAATTCAGCATCCTTTCATGCTAAAAGTCTTGGAAAGGACAGGAATTCAAGGCCCATATCTAAACATAGTAAAAGCAATATACAGCAAGCCGGTAGCCAACATCAAACTAAACGGAGAGAAACTTGAAGCAATCCCACTAAAATCAGGGACTAGACAAGACTGCCCCCTCTCTCCCTATCTTTTCAATATAGTTCTTGAAGTCCTAGCTAGAGCAATTAGACAACATAAGGAGGTCAAAAGGATACAAATTGGAAAGGAAGAAGTCAAACTATCACTATTTGCAGATGATATGATAGTATACTTAAGTGACCCAAAAAACTCTACTAGAGAACTCCTACAGCTAATAAACAACTTCAGCAAAGTGACTGCCTACAAAATCAACTCAAGCAAATCTGTAGCCTTTATATACTCAAAGGATAAGCAGACCGAGAAAGAAATTAGGGTAATACTTTCAATATATCAAGCGTAGTCACTCAACCAACATCATTCACTCCTGGACTAGGATAGTGTAAGGTTTCTATTTTCAGGCTAAGAAAATTACAAGATAAATAAACTTAATGTATTTAACTTAGTGAGTAGTTTACTAGCATATCATTAATAATAAAAAAATCAAATCAAATGCAGTGTGATTCTCAAGAATAGAAACTTCTATGTAAAATCAATGTAGGATTTACCAAGCCTGAAAGACTTTAGAGAACAATATAATTTACTGCATATTTAAGCAATAATTTTGATTAATTAATGTTTATGAAATGTAGCAATAATTATTACAAAATAATCATTAATTATATATCAATGCTAAATATTAAAATAGAAAAAGAACCATTTATTTTCTGAATTGTAGACCTATAGTTGTGTAGGAATAGTTATAGACAGACAATTTATGAAAGAACTCAGCACCTGCTTTACTCTTATTAAACAGGTTGTATTGCATAGCCTCAATTCATATCATCAAGTATATGTGAATACCAATACATGTATATGTATGTACATATAATAATTGCATATCATAGAATGGAAAAGAAACAAGTATTTATAAATTAATTGTAAAAATATTTTGTATTCTTTTATTTATTCAACAAGTCCTGATGGTATCATGTGCTAAGAAAAATTAAAAAAAAAATCCAAAATAAAGGTTAAAAATCTATATAAATTACTAAGAAAATGAAGTTAATAACCAATTGGAATCAAGGAGAACAAAATGTAATAACGTTGTTGGAAAGGTTACATAATACAATGAAGAATGGTATAAGATATATATTACAGTCTGGCTATGTAAATCATCTCATTTGAAGTGCTACTCACATGCAAACTAAATAAGCTACCATAAAGAATTCATAGACAAGGACATTCCCCAAAGGAAACCATGAGTTTTATCTTACAGTATTAGAAAGTGTCAGTATTAGTAGTATGAAGCCGAAGATAGATTATTGAAAATTTTATGCTTAAAATGTATACTGTGGGGATTCTTTGAAATATGGGAGGAGTACACATTGTAAGTTACTAGGAGAATTGTTCCAGAAACCATATGACAGCAAGAGGTTGTCTGTCGGATCTTTACCCAATACATGAGGAGCTTTAGTACTGGAGAGCTTCTGGGTAAGTGGGAAGTGGGGAATACAACTTGCATAGTGTATACTGGTGAAAATCTTAGACAGAAAACTTTAAGTAAATTATGGAATTTACTATTGTCAATGAGTAATAATTGTAATTTTTGTAGTTTTAGTAAAAATACAAGATGTGCAAGCATTAATGAAGCAATTATATCCTTTAGCCGCAGCATGAGCACAGCATTTCAGAAATGTGCATTTAAGTTATTAGGACATTATTACTTGTGCTAAATGTACAGAAATAGGAAATGTATAATCTCTAATAAGAGTCTAATACTAGTCCCATTGTCAGAGGAAGTGTTAGCCTACTTTAGCCTTGAAATGGCCTTCTCATCAGTTCCAAAGCTGGCAGGAGTAATTCAGCATATAAATTCTATACAGCCAAGTTGAGGTCAGAGAGGACGTTTTAAAAGTATAATGCACATTTCCTTGTATTATATTGGTACTTTGTGTTAATGTAGAAGATCTTTAGATTCACAATTTTTTACTCAGCTGATTTTATTCTGAGCTGCTAAGATCAGAGCTGAGATTAAATCCAAAAAGTATTTACCCTTTGCTGTAAATTATACTTAATATGATGAACAAATAGACTTTACAGGTTTATACTGATTTTGAAATTTTTTGGCCTACACAAATCTTGTTTTCCTCTCAGAAACTGATGCAAAATAATACATAAGTAGACTTAACACAAATACTCTTTTGAAAGAGAAAACTATACTTTCTGCACAAACATAATAAAAATATTAGATATTAGATTATTTTAGCATGTCTGATATTTCAAACATTTAAAATTTTATAGCTTCTAAGTAACTTTATTATGCTTCATATATAATTCATAAATACTCATGCTTTCTCCTTTCTGAAAACTATTGCATAAATAATGTGTGCATGGTGAGAGTGTATGTGTGTGTGTGTGTGTGTGTGTGTGTGTGTGCATGCATGTATTAAAATATCTGGTTAGATGCCTCATAGTGTAAAGGCACTTACTAGAAAAACCTAGTTACCTGAATTCAAATACCCACCTAAATATCAAAGAAGAGTAAAATTGACCTCTGACAACATGTTCCAATCCCATATATTATAACCCCAGTAAAAACACAGTGAATCTGTGTGTGTGTGTGTGTGTGTGTGTGTGTGCATCAATGCCACTAATGTACTTAACAAAACTAACATTTGATATGCCAGAATTGCTCTTTTATTAATAATATTTTAAATGGTTGTCTGGAATCAAGACAAGTTTTTCATTAAAACATTCTGGTAATAGAAAGGAAACTTTAAGCAAGCAGCAAGAGCAATAAAAATATTGATTAGATTATCTCTAATTGATTTTTACGATAGTTGCATTTTTCACTTCTAATGCTATCTTATTAGGTAGAGTTTTTTATAATTATTTATTATTTATATGTCTATATCAGTATATCTGTATCTTCCCAGTCAGCATTATGTTTAACCTTCTATGGCAAGCCTGAACTTTTACTTTATCTAAAAATCAATCTCAAGCAAACCTCTACATTTCTACAGTGGCATAAAATCTCTGTCTTTGAACATACGTTGTCTAGATTCCTTTGAGCAATTATATGCTTTTCTTTAATCAGATTCTTTGTTGCATGATGATATGCATGCAACTGCTAATTTCTGCTACCATAGATACCATTGATTTCTCATGCATAAAGTATTAAATTTCAATAAACTTTGATCATGTTTTCCTCATATGATTCAGTAGAAACCCTACAGAAAAAAATGGTTTCCTTGTTGAAAACCATAAACTGTTATGACATGAAAAAAAATCTTTTCTCATGTGAACAGTCATTATTTTTTCTTAGATATTTTCTTTATTTACATTTCAAATGTAACTCCTTTCCTGGTTTCCTCTCCGAAAATACCCTATCCCATCCCCCTCCCACCTTACCTCTATCCACCTTCTCACCAACCCATCCATTCCTGTTTCCCTGTTCTGGCAGTCCCCTTACTCTGGGGCATGGAGCTGTCTCAGGACCAAGGGCCTCTCCCCCCTTTGATGACCATCAAGGCAGTACTCTGCTACATAAGCAGCTGGTGTTATGGGTCCTTCCATATTTACTTTTTGGTTGGTAGTTTAGTCCCAAGGAGCTCTGGGGGTACTGGTTGGTTCATATTTTTCTTCTTCCTATGGAGCTGCAAACTCCTTCAGCTCCTTCAGTCCTTTCTCTAGCTCCTCCATTGGGGACCTTGTGCTCAGTCCAATGATTGGTTGAGAGAAACCATGTCTATATTTGTCAGGTACTGGCAGAGCCTCTCAGGAGACAGCTATATCAGACTCCTGTCAGCAAGGGATTATTGGCATCCACAGTAGTGTCTGGGTCTGGTGTATATGGGATGGATCCCTGGGTGGGGCAGTCTCTGGATGGTCTTTCCTTTAGTCTCTGCTTCACACTTTGTCTCTGTATCTCCTCCTATGGGCATTTTGTTCGCCCTTCGAAGAAGGAACACAGTATCAATACTTTGGTCTTTCTTCTTCTTGAGCTTTTTTTGGTCTGTGAATTGTATCTTGGGTATTTCAAGATTCTGGGCTAATATCCACTTATCAATGAGTGCATACAATGTGTGTTCTTTAGTGATTGGGTTACCTCACTCAGGATGATATTTTCTAGTTCCATCCATTTGCGGAAGAATTTCATGAATTCATTTTTAATAGATGGAAAAAGTGGAATAGATTCCATTTTTGTAAATGTCCCCCATTTTCTGTATCCATATTTCTGTTGAGGTGTCCCTTCCCCCACAGCATTTAGCTGGACTTCTCAGCCCATCCTATTCAAGCTGTGACATTCATGGCCAGCAGCCTCCACCCTTCCCCTGGTGTTATCTCTGGCTTTCATCTTAACAACCAAGGCTGCCTCAGGGCAGTCTCACCTGGAGACCAGCAGAAACCTGGGTGACTGGAAGCAGGCGACCCGCTGAGAAGAAGAACCGCGGCCATTTGGGGGGCAGGGTTGTTTTCTAAAGACTATATATTTTGGCTAAATAATAGTAAAGTCAGTCTCTATCCTCAACTGTCATTTTGACTCATTTCTCTTTAGTCCCCTTCCCGTTTATCCCCAGAATTCTCTTCCAGGTATCCAGTTCACATGTGGCCGTGGGCAGCTACATTGAGGGACTTCTGAGTTCTTTCCAGCTTCTGGCTATTTGCCATCTCCACATTTATTTAGCACTGGAAATGTGTGAGAAATGTAGACTATGAGTATATTTATGCTTATTTTATATTTCCTTTGACAGTGATTATTATAATATTGATCAATTTCAATGGAGAATATACATTATACAGTTATTCATGTATACTTATAGTGGGCATAAGATAAAGTATTTATGTTTTTCTTAACAAACCACCAGGTGTATGTAGCAAAGTAAAATAGTTAATACTATGACCTAAGATTTCACTTGAATTCTTATTACCTTGAGAATTACAGTTATTTTGCACCTTATTATGTTTATTTAGGAAGCTAAATTATTTTAACTGTATATTTATACTCACATTTTGTTCTCCCTCTAGCATCTCCCAAGTCTCTTACCTACAGCTCCCTCAATTTTCGCACATCTTCATGAATGTACAAGTATTCGCACATATATAAATCAATCCGGCTGAGGTTCATTTTATTGTTTGTGGTACAGGGTTTCAGTGTTGACTGTTTTGCATTTGATAACCAATATGGATGCCTCACTCTGGGAAGTGATTTTTTTTTTGTCTCAGAACACTGAAACAGCCTCTATTTATTTATATAGGGTCTAAGACCTCATGAGATTTCCCTGTTCCATGTTACCATGTCTTTGAATATTGTCATTGCCCCAGTTCTATTTATGCAGCAATTTCTAGAAAAGACTATGCCACAGTAGACTTCCTGATATTCTGGATCTTTCACCATTTTCTTTTATGAGGCATGGATGGAGGAGCTATGTTTTAGATGAATTTATTGGGTATGAGTTCTCCAATTTCTGCTGATCTCTGCATTGTATCCAATTGTTTTCCCAACTAATTTCAGAATCCTCTGTGTATTTATAAGTCCTTCTTCACCTCACCATTATCTTTCTGTTATAGTCTCAAGCCGCTGCACTCCATGGTCGCTTTATAACGTCCTAATTACTGTGGGTTTCCATGATGGTAAATCACATCTGAGAATTTGGAGCTATGAACCAGAGATGAGAAAGAACTCATACCATTTGTCCTTTTAGGTCTGAGTTATCTCATTCAATATAAGCTTATCTACACCTATCCATTTATTTGTAGTTTTAATTTTTCTTTTCCTTTACCGTTGATTAGTATAGATTCATCCACTGTACAGATATATCATATTTCCACCATCCATGCATCTGGTGGGCCCTAGATATTGCAATGTAGCAATGAACACTGTAGTGCAAGTGTACATGGAGCAGGATATTGATACCTTGGGCATTTGCCCAGGGTAAAGGTAGGTTTTAGTTTCTTTTCTTTTTTTTTATTTGATATAATTTATATACATTTCAAATGATTTCCCCTTTTCTAGTCCCCCCACTCCCCGAAAGTCCCATAAGCCCCCTTCTCTTCCCCTGTCCTCCCACCCACTCCTTCCCACTTCCCCGTTCTGGTTTTGCCGAATACTGCTTCACTGAGTCTTTCCAGAATCAGGGGCCACTCCTCCTCTCTTCTTGTACCTCATTTGATGTGTGGATTATGTTTTGGGTATTCCAGTTTTCTAGGTTAATATCCACTTATTAGTGAGTGCATACCATGATTCACCTTTTGAGCCTGGGTGACCTCACTTAGTATGATGTTCTCTAGCTCCATCCATTTGCCTAAGAATTTCATGAATCCATTGTTTCTAATGGTTGAATAGTCCTCCATTGTGTAGATATACCACATTTTTTGCATCCACTCTTCTGTTGAGGGATACCTGGGTTCTTTCCAGCATCTGGCAATTATAAATAGGGCTGCTATGAACATAGTAGAGCATGTATCCTTATTACATGATGGGGAATCCTCTGGGTATATGCCCAGAAGTGGTATAGCAGGATCTTCTGGAAGTGAG